>NC_057798.1:518038309-518051128 GCF_018294505.1 Triticum aestivum | reverse complement strand
TGATGAGATTTTGTTGGATTTGATCCATGGATTTGCTTGGTTTCAAGTGGATCTAGCCTTCCCCCATTCATCTCCACCTTAATTTCCCTCCACGAAATCCACAAATTTCTTCCATTTATCCACGAATTTCCGCCCAAATCCGACACCCCCGGGCACCCGGACCTCAAACCCCGGGCACCCGGACCCCCCCCCCCCCGCCCACCCCCACTGACCGCCACGGGTGCCCGCACCCCAAACCCCGGGCACCCGCACCCTCGGGCTGTTTACCTCGGACCACCCCGGGTGCCCGCACCTTCCACCCCCGGGCACCCGCACCCCCAGAATCAGCCGCGTGCACTTTACGTTTTCGGCCATAACTTTCACTCCTGGTGTCCGATTTTCGCGTTCTTTAGCTAGTTGAGTAGCTATTGACATCCCCCATCCATCTAGATAAGTTCCAACATCATTTGAGTCCATCAAAAATTTGGCATTTTGGCATCTTTGCATAGGCCATCTACATATCATCCGCCATACCACCATCGCTTTCCGCAACTTAACCCATTTTCGATCCTTATAGCATTTGTGGTTGCTTGAGTGGTGAATTGAGTCTCCTAAGGTGTTTCGGCTACTTAGGGACGGTTGCTTTGTCATCAACAACCACCACCACTTCCACATTGCTAACTCCGGAACCACCAACGCATTCCGCTACCACCATTTGACATTTTCCTTGAGATTTTGAGTTCGCGGTTTTTTATTGTTTCCTAAGGTGTTTCGGCTACTTAGGGACGGGTCTACATCAGCTTGGTATCTACATCAAGAACACCGCCACTCATCATCGCCACGAAGTCGTCATCGACATCGACCACTTCACCATTTTGACAACCTAACCGTAAGCAAGAGCGGTAACCACTTTATCACCTTGGTATCGTGGTATCCCTTCATTGTACATTCTTGCCATTACATTGTTAACCCCTTAGCCCATTTTGCGTCACTTTCCTATCAAGACTAGCAGTTTGAGTATTGTCGGCAACGTTACTTGTGCACATTAGTGATCCATACCTTCCATTGCATACATACCATATCATATTGGTATCATCTTGGTATCATCATATCTTCCCTTGTGTCACAAGATCGTTCCCGCATATACACAATTGCTATCTTGGTTTGTGCATTTTGCATAAGTGGCCATATAAAAAAAAGCTTTTAAGCAAAAGGAAAAGAGAGCAAAGAGCTTGTAAGCAAGAGCCATAACATCATACCATTGCACATAAGATTGTCATATGCTATCATCTTGGATCATCTTGAGAAGAACATCGGGAATATCATACACATAGCATACTTGGGATAGAAAGATCATACATTTTGCGTCTTCTAGGTTGTGCACAAGTGTCGTATCCGCCTATTGAGCAATCGTGCTAGCGTCTCTCTTGAGTTGTGCAACACGAGCGTTTTTCGTGGATTCCACATTTTGTGCTCATTCCTTGGTTGCACGACCCCATTTATCTATCCGTGTGTGCGTTTCCGTGTGCCACATATTGCTATTGGTCTACTTGTTTCACTTGCGAATTTGTGAATCTTTTCCAACATTATTGACTCTTGCTAACATTTTGCATCAAATTTTTGTGCCACTATCCTCACCGAGCTCCACTATAAGCTTTACTTGGTAGGTGTGAGTGAACAAGTCCGGTACCAATTCCACTATTCTTTCATCTCACATTGAGTGAAACGGGATACATCCTCAACTTTGGGAAAAGGTAACTTGGTATTGTTTATCTCATTTCCTACTCACCTCTACTCAAGTCTTGTGATGGATAGGCAAGGCATTTCATCTCCTGTCTTCCACGACAACAACGGCATGAACAACTACATCACCAAAATGCCCATCTTCGGACTACAACGAGCAATGCGAGGCATTGAGTGACTCACCACCGACATTCATCAACTTGAAGCACGGACAAGAGACTACCTCGACACCAAGTTGGCCGAACAAAGGGATCAAGTACGAGACATGATGGCCAACTACAAGTCTTATTCCCCTTCGTCATCTTCAAGGCGGCGACGCTCAAGTGGCCAATCTTTGGAACGTCATCGAGCTCAAGCACTACAACACCATCAAGATGAAGCTGCTCGCGATGCGTACACCTACAAGTCCCAAAAAGCTCTACATCAAGCTACGGCCAGACATCATGAGCACAAGAGAAGACCGTGAGACAAGTACCACCACGACAGAGTTATGACTACTACGACCACTTTGGCATCTTCGCCAAGTGTCATCAAGGCATCTTCGCCTTTGGACGTATGGCATCTTCGCCTACCTCCGACGAGTATGCCTACATCGGCCTTCATCCATGACGAGAGTGATGTTGTGCCATCTTCGGCCTTCATCCACGACGAGAGTGATGATGTGCCATCTTCGGCCTTCATCCACGGTGACGACTACGAGATGGTTGAGCATGTGATTTTCACTTCGACCACGGCGATGTATGATGACTTGAGTGACTTGTGCCACCATATTGAGAGTGAGAGTGACTTCACCACTAGCCCCATATATGATGAGTTGCCACAATTTCCATGTGAGGAGAGCCACCAACACCACCACTTGAGTGATTTGAGTGACTCCACCATATGTGACATTGAGTGCACCTACCTTGAGGGAGTGAGTGAGCCACCACCACATAGAGAGAGTGAGGTAGTTGATAGGGCATGCGAGGCCATTTCGATTTCTAACAACTTAACCTCTACCTCTATTGTGTCTTCTCATTTGGTGCTAGGTCTCATATATGATGATGTGCTGATATGCGATGACTTCGTCCTTCCTATGGACAAGACGATGGCCATGGTGGACTATGATGCACCCCCCCACATGGTTCCATCACAATGATGACGTTGACCATGCTTTGGTCTTTCACACCTCACCTACACCACTTGAGTGGAACGAGAAAGGTAACATAGGTGAAGGTGATGCTCTTGTCCCACTAGTGGACGTTCTTGACATTGATTGCTTGCATGATGTTGATCCACCTATTACCATGCTTCATGCTAGTATGATTTCCCCATGCGATGATTTGCCCATTTATGATGAGTTTGATGATTGCCACGTGGAGTCTATTAGTTGTGATGCCATGTTACATAGGATTTCTTGTGATAATTCTCTTGGTCACATCATGTTTGACAATCCTCTTGACTTGTCATATGCTATGCATGAGATCAACAATATGTCATATTTGCAATCTCATCTTAGTGACTATGCATATGCCATCAGCATAAACCCAATTTGCACATATGGCATAGATGACAAGCCCATGGTTATTGGCATTTGTTTTTCTTGTGATGACATTGATATGCTTCCTTTGCATCATTTATCTCATATGCCATGCCATGACCACCTAGCTTCGGATATGCATTGTTTTGGATGTTCTCCATTTTCTCCATATGATGTTTCCGCTATTGCTCGTGAGGAGACCCCCATAGTTTCCTCATACATTTAGGAGATTTTGATCCTATCCTTTGCATGATCCCAATACTTGTGTGCACAATATGCTTCCCATGAATAAACATGTTATTGATGTGCCATATACTTCTATGCTAAATTTGCATCCCCATCGTGTCATACACAAAAACTATTCTTTCATGATGGATGACATGTTCTTATACCATGCATCAAATTTCTTTGAGAGATGCTTATCTTGTGCTAACTCACATGTGCACATACACATCATGATGGATGATGTGTACATTTACCACGCGTACAATTTCTTTGGTTTGTGTTTCTTTTGTGTAGGTACACATGAATACTTGTCAACCTCGCAATCCCACGAGT
Source organism: Triticum aestivum (assembly GCF_018294505.1). NCBI lineage: Eukaryota > Viridiplantae > Streptophyta > Magnoliopsida > Poales > Poaceae > Triticum > Triticum aestivum. The sequence continues at coordinate 518,047,329 of NC_057798.1, read as the reverse complement.
TGACAAAACGAGCTCTAGAGAGCAACGATGGCTTGGGATCCCTTGGAGTGTCTTTCCCACCGCTCTCTTCGCGCAAAGACTTCGCGCATTTCTTCTTCATGGCTCTCACATGGTTATGGGTTATCGTCCATTACATATTATATACCCATCTTGCCATGTTCACTTTGCATGATATGTTCATTCCTATGCCTTTGCCATGCATTTGTGACCCATGCTTTGCATTAAACATGATGATTGACTCTACTATTTGTATGTGTATTTGCAAGCTTGGTGGAGATATTACTTGTTATTACCATGTTTGCTATGTGCTCCATTCCTACGGTGATACTATGATCTTGCTTTGTGCTCGTGCTTGCGATATGTCATGTGCATTGCCTATATCTCTTATTTGCTCACATGACATGATTGCCATGATTTCCTCTAGTGTGTTGCATCTTCGCTCCACTAGTTTGCACGGCTTGATTTCTATGCTTGCTCATGTTGCATCCAATTCTTGGATTACTTGCTCATATCTTATGTTTGGTTGCAACATTGACATTACTTCACATATGCCATGTCCCATTGCTTGTCACATGATTGATTTGATTGCCTCACACATGATGAACAATTGCTATATCATTTGTGTTGAGTGCCACACTTTCTTCACTACACCATATGCACATTATGCTTGGATTGTCTTGCACTTGCATGTGTTTAGACATATCATTTTCTTTGGTGTTGTGGATGATTCCTATGCATACCATAGACCATTTATCGAGCACTTTATGCATGCTTGCTATGATCTTGAGGTTGATGCTTGTTCTCTTGTCAACCGTTTTAGCATCTTTACCTCACACTTACATGCTTGTTTCCATGATTTCCTTGATTGTGCTCAAGTTACGTGCTTACATGCCATGCCACACTCCCTTGTCACGCCATATGCTATGCTTGATGACAACACGTGTTGGGTGAATCACCTCATGAATGCTTGGTTTTGCTTTAATGCCAACCACATTTGTTTTTCCAAGTGCTTGTTATCTTTTCTCCTTTTGAAGGCATTACAAGACGGTGCGACATTGGAGAGTGCCCACTTCGAGCTTCAACATGATGAGTACTTGGTGGTTGTGCACTTCTACATGGCAACGCCCTCTCTTTCCCATGGTGATGAAGATCACGATCCGTGGACGGATCTCTCCCAAGGGGGGGGGGGGAGATGATGCGGAGCATCCCTCGCTCATCCCCATGGACTCTACTACAACTCGTCAAGCACCTCGAGGACCAATGACAAGAGCACGTGCAAACATTGTCGAAACCGTGGTCACTTCTTTCCTCTCCGAGTTTCCTCCGGATTCACTTGAGAATGGGATTCTACCTCAAAGAGACGCATTATGTTTTCTTAGATACTTTGGAGATGATCACAAGGAAGCATGGAGGGATCACCAAGTTCACCTGAAGATTCAAGCACGCACGAAGTCTCTCGGGAAGGAGAAGAAGGAAGAAGGAAATGTGAAGAGGGAGAAGCCCTGTGCACCCCCGGTGCCCAGCCAGGAAGGCCCCGGGTTCCCGGCCCCTTGCTGGCGCTGGTGGTGGCCGCCCGGGTGCCCGGTGAAATGGCCCCGGGTGCAAGGCCCTGCTGCTGGGAGCAGCCTAGCCCACCCGGGTCCCCGGGCCACCAACCCCGTGTTGGGGGAATGTAGTAATTTCAAAAAAATTCCTACGCACACGCAAGATCATGGTGATGGCATAGCAACGAGAGGGGAGAGTATTGTCCACGTACCCTCGTAGACCGTAAGCGGAAGCGTTATGACAACGCGGTTGATGCAGTCGTACGTCTTCACGATCCGACCGATCCAAGCACCGAACGTACGACACCTCCGAGTTCAGCACACGTTCAGCTCGATGACGATCCCCGGGCTCCGATCCAGCAAAGCTTCGGGGATGAGTTCCGTCATCACGATGGCGTGGTGACGATGATGATGTTCTACCGGCGCAGGGCTTCGCCTAAACTCCACGACGATATGACTGAGGTGGAATATGGTGGAGGGGGGCACCGCAGACGGCTAAGGAACGATCTGTAGATCAACTTGTGTGTTCTAGGGTGCCCCCCCCGCCCCCGTATATAAAGGAGCAAGGGGGGAGGCCGGCCGGCCCTAGAGGGCGCGCCAGGAGGAGGAGTCCTCCACCTAGTAGGAGTAGGACTCCCCCTTTCCTACTCCTACTAGGAGGGGGAAAGGAAGGGGGAGAGGGGGAAGGAAAGAGGGGGGCGCTGCCCCCCCTCCTAGTCCAATTCGGAAAAGAGGGGGAGGGGGCGCGCGGCCCATGCTGGCTGCCCATCTCTCTTTCCACTAAGGCCCATATGGCCCATTATCTCTCCCGGGGGGTTCCGGTAACCCTCCGGCACTCCGGTTTTCTCCGAAATCACCCGAAACAATTCCGGTGTCCGAATATAGCCGTCCAATATATCGATCTTTATGTCTCGACCATTTCGAGACTCCTCGTCATGTCCGTAATCACATCCGGGACTCCGAACAAACTTCGGTACATCAAAACTTATAAACTCATAATAAAACTGTCATCGTAACGTTAAGCGTGCGGACCCTACGGGTTCGAGAACTATGTAGACATGACCTAGAACTATTCTCGGTCAATAACCAATAGCGGAACCTGGATGCCCATATTGGTTCCTACATATTCTACGAAGATCTTTATCGGTCAAACCGCATAACAACATACGTTGTTCCCTTTGTCATCGGTATGTTACTTGCCCGAGATTCGATCGTCGGTATCCAATACCTAGTTCAATCTCGTTACCGGCGAGTCTCCTTACTCGTTACATAATGCATCATCCCGTAACCACATTGCTTGCAAGGCTTATAGTGATGTGCATTACCGAGAGGGCCCAAAGATACCTCTCCGACAATCGGAGTGACAAAACCTAATCTCGAATTACGCCAACTCAACATGTACCTTTGGAGACACCTGTAGTACTCCTTTGTAATCACCCAGTTACGTTGTGACGTTTGGTAGTACCCAAAGTGTTCCTCCGGTAAACGGGAGTTGCATAATCTCATAGTTACAGGAACATGTATAAGTCATGAAGAAAGCAATAGCAATATACTAAACGATCAAGTGCTAGGCTAACAGAATGGGTCATGTCAATCACATCATTCTCCTAATGATGTGATCCCATTAATCAAATGAAAACACACGTCTATGGTTAGGAAACATAACCATCTTTGATTAATGAGCTAGTCAAGTAGAGGCATACTAGTGACGTTATGTTTGTCTATGTATTCACACATGTGTAATGTTTCCGGTTAATACAATTCTAGCATGAATAATAAACATTTATCATGATATGAGGAAATAAATAATAACTTTATTATTGCCTCTAGGGCATATTTCCTTCAGCCTCCCACTTGCACTAGAGTCAATAATCTAGATTACATAGTAATGATTCTAACACCCATGGAGTCTTGGTGCTGATCATGTTTTGCTCGTGAGAGAGGCTTAGTCAATGGGTCTGCAACATTCAGATCCGTATGTATCTTGCAAATCTCTATGTCTCCCACTTGGACTTGGTCCCGAATGGAATTGAAGCGTCTCTTGATGTGCTTGGTCCTCTTGTGAAATCTGGATTCCTTTGCCAAGGCAATTGCACCAGTGTTGTCACAGAAGATCTTCATTGGTCCCAATGCACTAGGTATGACACCTAGATCGGAAATGAACTCCTTCATCCAGACTCCTTCATTTGCTGCTTCTAAAGCAGCTATGTACTCCGCTTCACATGTAGATCCTGCCACAACGCTTTGTTTAGAACTGCACCAACTTACAACTCCACCGTTTAATAAAAATACGTATCCGGTTTGCGATTTAGAATCATCCGGATCAGTGTCAAAGCTTGCATCAACGTAACCATTTACGACTAGCTCTTTGTCACCTCCATATACGAGAAACATATCCTTAGTCCTTTTCAGGTATTTCAGGATGTTCTTGACCGCTGTCCAGTGATCCACTCCTGGATTACTTTGGTACCTTCCTGCCAAGCTTATTGCTAAGCATACGTCAGGTCTGGTACACAGCATTGCATACATGATAGAGCCTATGGCTGAAGCATAGGGAACATCTTTCATTTTCTCTCTATCTTCTGCTGTGGTCGGGCATTGAGTTTGACTCAACTTCACACCTTGAAGCACAGGCAAGAACCCTTTCTTTGCCTGATCCATTTTGAACTTTTTCCAAATTTTATCAAGGTATGTGCTTTGTGAAAGTCCTATTAAGCGTCTCGATCTATCTCTATAAATCTTGATGCCCAATATGTAAGCAGCTTCACCGAGGTCTTTCATTGAAAAACTTTTATTCAAGTATCCCTTTATGCAATCCAGAAATTCTATATCATTTCCAATTAATAATATGTCATCTACATATAATATCAGAATGCTACAGAGCTCCCACTCACTTTCTTGTAAATACAGGCTTCTCAAAAAGTCTGTATAAAACCATATGCTTTGATCACACTATCAAAGCGTTTATTCCAACTCCGAGATGCTTGCACCAGTCCATAAATGGATCGCTGGAGCTTGCACACTTTGTTAGCACCTTTTGGATCAACAAAACCTTCTGGCTGCATCATATACAACTCTTCTTCTAGAAATCCATTCAAGAATGCAGTTTTGACATCCATTTGCCAAATTTCATAATCATAAAATGCAGCAATAGCTAACATGATTCGGACAGAATTAAGCATCACTACGGGTGAGAAAGTCTCATCGTAGTCAACCCCTTGAACTTGTCGAAAACCTTTCGCAACAAGTCGAGCTTTATAGACAGTTACATTATCATCAGCGTCAGTCTTCTTCTTAAAGATCCATTTATTTTCAATGGCTTGCTGATCATAGGGCAAGTCAACCAAAGTCCATACTTTGTTCTCATACATGGATCCCATCTCAGATTTCATGGCCTCTAGCCATTTTGCGGAATCTGGGCTCATCATCCCTTCCTCATAGTTCGTAGGTTCATCATGGTCAAGTAACATGACTTCCAGAATAGGATTACCATACCACTCTGGTGCAGATCTTACTCTGGTAGACATACGAGGTTCAGTAGAAACTTGATCTGAAGTTTCATGATCAATATCATTAGCTTCCTCACTAATTGGTGTAGTTGTCACAGGAACCGGTTCTTGTGATGAACTACTTTCCAATAAGGGAGCAGGTACAGTTACCTCATCAAGTTCTACTATCCTCCCACTCACTTCTTTCGAGAGAAACTCGTTCTCTAGAAAGGATCGGATTTTAGCAATGAAAATCTTGCCCTCAGATCTGTGATAGAAGGTGTACCCAATAGTCTCTTTTGGGTATCCTATGAAGACACATTTCTCCGATTTGGGTTCGAGCTTATCTGGTTGAAGTTTCTTCACATAAGCATCGCAGCCCCAAACTTTAAGAAACGACAACTTTGGTTTCTTGCCAAACCACAGTTCATAAGGCGTCATCTCAACGGATTTTGATGGTGCCCTATTTAACGTGAATGCGGCCGTCTCTAAAGCATAACCCCAAAACGATAGCGGTAAATCGGTAAGAGACATCATATATCGCACCATATCAAGTAAAGTACGATTACGATGTTCGGACACACCATTTTGTTGTGGTGTTCCGGGTGGGGTGAGTTGCGAAACTATTCGGCATTGTTTCAAATGTAAACCAAATTCGTAACTCAAATATTCTCCTCCACGATCAGATCGTAGAAACTTTATTTTCTTGTTACGATGATTTTCCACTTCACTCTGAAATTCTTTCAACTTTTCAAATGTTTCAGACTTGTGCTTCATTAAGTAGATATACCCATATCTGCTCAAATCATCTGTGAAGGTGAGAAAATAACGATATCTGCCACGAGCCTCAACATTCATCGGACCACATACATCTGTATGTATGATTTCCAACAAATTTGTTGCTCTCTCCATAGTTCCGGAGAACGGTGTTTTAGTCATCTTGCCCATGAGGCACGGTTCGCAAGTACCAAGTGATTCATAATCAAGTGATTCCAGAAGTCCATCAGTATGGAGTTTCTTCATGCGTTTTACACCGATATGACCTAAACGGCAGTGCCACAAATAAGTTGCACTATCATTATCAACTCTGCATCTTTTGGCTTCAACATTATGAATATGTGTATCACTACTATCGAGATTCAATAAAAATAGACCACTCTTCAAGGGTGCATGACCATAAAAGATATTACTCATATAAATAGAACAACCATTATTCTCTGATTTAAATGAATAACCGTCTCGCATCAAACAAGATCCAGATATAATGTTCATGCTCAACGCTGGCACCAAATAACAATTATTTAGGTCGAAAACTAATCCCGATGGTAGATGTAGAGGTAGCGTGCCGACCGCGATCACATCGACTTTGGAACCATTTCCCACGCACATCGTCACCTCGTCCTTAGCCAATCTTCGCTTAATCCGTAGTCCCTGTTTCGAGTTGCAAATATTAGCAACAGAACCAGTATCAAATACCCAGGTACTACTGCGAGCATTAGTAAGGTACACATCAATAACATGTATATCACATATACCTTTGTTCACTTTGCCATCCTTCTTATCCGCCAAATACTTGGGGCAGTTCCGCTTCCAGTGTCCAGTCTGCTTGCAGTAGAAGCACTCAGTTTCAGGCTTAGGTCCAGACTTGGGTTTCTTCTCTTGAGCAGCAACTTGTTTGCTGTTCTTCTTGAAGTTCCCCTTCTTCTTCCCTTTTTTCTTGAAACTGGTGGTCTTGTTAACCATCAACACTTGATGCTCCTTCTTGATTTCTACCTCCGCAGCTTTTAGCATTGCAAAGAGCTCGGGAATAGTCTTGTCCATCCCTTGCATATTATAGTTCATCCCGAAGCTCTTGTAGCTTGGTGGCAGTGATTGAAGAATTCTGTCAATGACACTATCATCAGGAAGATTAACTCCCAGTTGAATCAAGTGATTATTATACCCAGACATTTTGAGTATGTGTTCACTGACAGAACTATTCTCCTCCATCTTGCAGCTATAGAACTTATTGGAGACTTCATATCTCTCAATCCGGGCATTTGCTTGAAATATTAACTTCAACTCCTGGAACATCTCATATGCTCCATGACATTCAAAACGTCGTTGAAGACCCGGTTCTAAGCCGTAAAGCATGGCACACTGAACTATCAATTAGTCATCAGCTTTGCTCTGCCAGACGTTCTAAACGTCGTCAGTTGCATCAGCAGCAGGCCTGGCACCCAGCGGTGCTTCCAGGACGTAATTCTTCTGTGCAGCAATGAGGATAATCCTCAGGTTACGGACCCAGTCCGTGTAATTGCTACCATCATCTTTCAACTTTGCTTTCTCAAGGAACGCATTAAAATTCAACGGAACAACAGCACGAGCCATCTATCTACAACAAACATAGACAAGCAAAATACTATCAGGTACTAAGTTCATGATAAATTTAAGTTCAATTAATCATATTACTTAAGAACTCCCACTTAGACAGACATCTCTGTAGTCATCTAAGTGATCACGTGATCCAAATCAACTAAACCATGTCCGATCATCACGTGAGATGGAGTAGTTTCAATGGTGAACATCACTATGTTGATCATATCTACTATATGATTCACATTCGACCTTTCGGTCTCCGTGTTCTGAGGCCATATCTGTATATGCTAGGCTCGTCAAGTTTAACCCGAGTATTCCGCGTGTGCAACTGTTTTGCACCCATTGTATTTGAACGTAGATCCTATCACACCCGATCATCACGTGGTGTCTCAGCACGAAGAACTTTCGCAACGGTGCATACTCAGGGAGAACACTTCTTGATAATTAGTGAGAGATCATCTTAAAATGCTACCGTCAATCAAAGCAAGATAAGATGCATAAAGGATAAACATCACATGCAATCAATATAAGTGATATGATATGGCCATCATCATCTTGTGCTTGTGATCTCCATCTTCGAAGCACCGTCGTGATCACCATCGTCACCAGCGCGACACCTTGATCTCCATCGTAGCATCATTGTCGTTACGCCATCTATTGCTTCTACGACTATCGCTACCGCTTAGTGATAAAGTAAAGCAATTACAGGGCGTTTGCATTTCATACAATAAAGCGAAAACCATATGGCTCCTGCCAGTTGCCGATAATTTCGGTTATAAAACATGATCATCTCATACAATAAAATATAGCATCACGTCTTGACCATATCACATCACATCATGCCCTGCAAAAACAAGTTAGACGTCCTCTACTTTGTTGTTGCAAATTTTACGTGGCTGCTACGGGCTTAGCAAGAACCGTTCTTACCTACGCATCAAAACCACAACGATAGTTCGTCAAGTTAGTGCTGTTTTAACCTTCGCAAGGACCGGGCGTAGCCACACTCGATTCAGCTAAAGTGAGAGAGACAGACAGCCGCCAGCCACCTTTAAGCACGAGTGCTCGTAACGGTGAAACCAGTCTCGCGTAAGCGTACGCGTAATGTCGGTCTGGGCCGCTTCATCTCACAATACCGCCAAACCAAAGTATGACATGCTGGTAAGCAGTATGACTTGTATCGCCCACAACTCACTTGTGTTCTACTCGTGCATATGACATCTACGCATAAAACCTGGCTCGGATGCCACTGTTGGGGAACGTAGCAATTTCAAAAAAATTCCTACGCACACGCAAGATCATGGTGATGGCATAGCAAGGTGAGGGGAGAGTATTGTCCACGTACCCTCGCAGACCGTAAGCGGAAGCGTTATGACAACGCGGTTGATGTAGTCGTACGTCTTCACGATCCGACCGATCCAAGCACCGAACGTACAGCACCTCCGAGTTCAGCACACGTTCAGCTCGATGACGATCCCCGGGCTCCGATCCAGCAAAGCTTAGGGGATGAGTTCTGTCAGCACGACGGCGTGGTGACGATGATGATGTTCTACAGGCGCAGGGCTTCGCCTAAACTCCGCGACGATATGACTGAGGTGGAATATGGTGGAGGGGGGCACCGCACACGGCTAAG
>NC_057798.1:517997891-518037939 GCF_018294505.1 Triticum aestivum | reverse complement strand
GGCCGGCCGGCCCTAGAGGGCGCGCCAGGAGGAGGAGTCCTCCTCCTAGTAGGAGTAGGACTCCCCCTTTCCTACTCCTACTAGGAGGGGGAAAGGAAGGGGGAGAGGGGGAAGGAAAGAGGGGGGCGCCGCCCCCCTCCTAGTCCAATTCGGACCAGAGGGGGAGGGGGCGCGCGACCCATGCTGGCCGCCCCTCTCTCTTTCCACTAAGGCCCATATGGCCCATTATCTCTCCCAGGGGGGGGGGGTCCGGTAACCCTCCGGCACTCCGGTTTTCTCCGAAATCACCCGGAACAATTCCGGTGTCCGAATATAGCCGTCCAATATATCGATCTTTATGTCTCGACCATTTTGAGACTCCTCGTCATGTCCGTGATCACATCCGGGACTCTGAACAAACTTAGGTAATCAAAACTTATAAACTCGTAATAAAACTGTCATCGTAACGTTAAGCGTGCGAACCCTACGGGTTCGGGAACTATGTAGACATGACCTAGAACTATTCTCGGTCAATAACAAATAGCGGAACCTGGATGCCCATATTGGTTCCTACATATTCTACGAAGATCTTTATCGGTCAAACCGCATAACAACATTCGTTGTTCCCTTTGTCATCGGTGTGTTACTTGCCCGAGATTCGATCGTCGGTATCCAATACCTAGTTCAATCTCGTTACCGGCAAGTCTCTTTACTCGTTACATAATGCATCATCCCGTAACCAACTCATTGGTCACATTGCTTGCAAGGCTTATAGTGATGTGCATTACCGAGAGGGCCCAGAGATACCTCTCCGACAATCAGAGTGACAAAACCTAATCTCGAATTACGCCAACTCAACATGTACCTTTGGAGACACCTGTAGTACTCCTTTATAATCACCCAGTTACGTTGTGACGTTTGGTAGTACCCAAAGTGTTCCTCCGGTAAACGGGAGTTGCATAATCTCATAGTTACAAGAACATGTATAAGTCATGAAGAAAGCAATAGCAATATACTAAACGATCAAGTGCTAGGCTAACGGAATGGGTCATGTCAATCACATCATTCTCCTAATGATGTGATCCCATTAATCAAATGACAACACATGTCTATGGTTAGGAAACATAACCATCTTTGATTAATGAGCTAGTCAAGTAGAGGCATACTAGTGACGTTATATTTTGTCTATGTATTCACACATGTATCATGTTTCCGGTTAATACAATTCTAGCATGAATAATAAACATTTATCATGATATGAGGAAATAAATAATAACTTTATTATTGCCTCTAGGGCATATTTCCTTCACCCCGGGTGCCCGGCCCCCTTCACCGCCCGCTTGGTGCCACCCCCGGGTGCCCGGGCCTTGGACCCCCAGGTGCCTGGCCTCCTCCCTACAGCCACCAGCGGCGGCCACCCCGGGTGCCCGGGCCTAGGACCCCCGGGTGCCCGGTCCTCCTACAGCTAGCGCCCCTGTCCGGTCCGGGTGCCCGGCCGGTTTGCCCCTGGGTGCCCGGTCCACTCCGAGGGCCTGCGTGCCTCTTTGGGTTTTTACCCTTGTATCCCCCCTTCTCCTCTTATTGGGTCCCTAGACTATATATGCCCCTTCCCTAGCTCATTTAGAGGATAGCAAAGTATTTGATAGACATTTGTGAGCTTTGCTCCATGGATCCACTCCACTAGGAGATCAAGACCTCCTCTTGGAGTGACCAAACATCAAGACCTCCTCCTTGGGGAAGGATCCCCATCATAGGATCATCAAGCCCTCATCTCCTTCATAGGATTTGGGATGAACTCTACCATGTATCTTATTTCCCTTTGATTGTTCATGTACCTTGTGGATCTTGTGTGATTGTTAGTCTAGTTGATGTGTGATTTGGACTTGTTCTTGAGTGTTCCTCTTGTTTTCCCTCTTGTGTTCATTTTGTTCTTTGGGATTCCCCCTCCAATTTATGAAAGATCTTCACCTAGGGTTCCACGCTACAACAAGAACTCATATACTTATTGCAAAAATCTATAAGTTATCAAAGCAAAGTATTACACACATGCTCCTAGGGGGATAGATTGGTAGGAAAAGACCATCGCTCGTCCCCGACCGCCACTCATAAGGAATACAATCAATAAATAAATCATGCTCCGAGTTCATCACATAACGGTTCACCATACGTGCATGCTACGGGAATCACAAACTTCAACACAAGTATTCTTTAAATTCACAACTACTCAACTAGCATGATTCTAATATCACCATCTTCATATCTCAAAACAATTATCAAGCATCAAACTTATCTTAGTATTCAACACACTCAAAAGAAAGTTCCACATATCTTGAACACCAAGTATATTGACATTAAGCGAATTACCATGCTATTAACGACTCTCAAAATAATCTAAGTGAAGCATGAGAGATCAATAGTTTATTTAAAACAAATCTACCACCGTGCTCTAAAAGATCTAAGTGAAGCACTAGAGCAAAAATTATCACACTCAAAAGATATAAGTGAAGCACTATGAGCAAAACTATCAAGCTCAAAAGATATAAGTGAAGCACATAGAGTATTCTAACAAATTCCAATTCATGTATGGCTCTCTCAAAAGGTGTGTACAGGAAGGATGATTGTGGTAAACTAACAAGCAAAGACGCAAATAATACAAGACGCTCCAAGCAAAACACATATCATGTGGTGAATCAAAATATATCTCCAAGTAAATTACCGATGGAAGTGGACGAAAGAGGGGATGCCTTCCGGGGTATCCCCAAGCTTTGACTTTTTGGTGTCCTTGGATTATCTTGGGGGTGCCATGGGCATCCCCAAGCTTAGGCTCTTGCCACTCCTTGTTCCATAATCCATCAAAAGAATTCACCCAAAACTTCAAAACTTCACAACACAAAACTCAATAGAAATCTCGTGAGCTCCGTTAGAGAAAGAAAACAAAATACTACTTCAAGGTACTGTAATGAACTCATTCTTTATTTATATTGGTGTTAAACCTACTGTATTCCAACTTCTCTATGGATTATAAACTATTTTACTAGCCATAGATTCATAAAAATAAGCAAACAACACCCGCAAAACAGAATCTGTCAAAAACAGAATAGTCTGTAGCAATCTGTAACTAACGCAAACTTCTGGAACTCTAAAAATTCTACCAAAATAGGAAGTCCTGAAAAATTTGTCTATTGAACAGCAGCAAAAATAATCAACGCAAAAGCACGTTTCTGTGATTTAACAAAATTATATTTGTGCGTGCAAAGTTTCTGTTTTTCAGCAGAATCAAATCAACTATCATCGTAGGTTATCCTATAGGTTCTACTTGACACAAACACTAATTAAAAGATAAAACCATATCCAAACAGAGGCTAGATGGATTATTTTTTCCTAAACAGAAGCAAAAAAAATGGGTTGCCTCCCAACAAGCGCTATTGTTTAACGCCCCTAGCTAGGCATAAAAGCAAGGATAGATCTAGGTAGTGCCGTAGTAATAAGATAGATCAGTGAAACTCATTTCATATTCTCTATGTTCGGCAGCAAGTTTTCTTTGAGGTAAGCAAAAGTAATCAAAAGGGCTAAATTTAATAGGGCAAAAATCCCCAAGATCAATTTTAGGAGGTATAGGTTCCTCTTTCGGCCCTTTATAATGCACAACCAATTCATCATTATAAGCGTTCTTTTGACAGAACCTTGTGAGTCTACACTCAAGAGAGTATCCTAACTCATTATTTCGAATAGCCAAATCATCATTAAGTTCAGAGATTCTGTCAATTAAAATATTGGTTGGCACCTTTTTTCTAAGGTTTTCGTTGAAAGCAACATAGTTAAGAGATTGAAAACGCATAATTTCTTCTTGATCAAAGAGGACAGATTCTATGGGAGGACGGCCAGCGTCCACCCTATAATGCGCAAAGATTTCTTTGGCCTCTTTTATTATAAATCTGAATTCATGAGCCAAAAAGATAGTAGCGGCACGCTTAACAGAGGAGTGTTCAATATTAGAATATTCTAGGAAAATCCTTTGTATAGAAGGGTGCATATGCATAAATTACCTTTCAAGTTCAATGATAAGCATGGCAATGGCGTCCGCAAGACTACTAGTTCTATGAAGAATAGAACTGCCCATAGAGAGTAAAGCACCGGCACAAGTAAAGAAATCTTGAATAACTCCTTTTCCAATAATATTACCACTACCGATTCGAAATCTTTTTGTATGATAGGTAGGGGATTCTTCAGCAGGAGCTTCAGAATTTTCCATGATATTATTATCGCCCATGTCGGCAATAATTTCCCCAATTTCAGACATAACGACAAGCAAGCAAACTATCACACGAGCAAACAAACGGACGAGGAAGAAGGCAAACGGAAAAGAGAGAAGGAGATTGGGAAAGAGAGGGCGAATAAAACGGCAAGGGTGAAGTGGGGAGAGGAAAACGAGAGGCAAATGGCAAATAATGTAATGCGAGAGATAGGGATTGTGATGGGTACTTGGTATTGTTGACTTGCTTGCGTGAGCCTCCCCGGCAACGGCGCCAGAAATTCTTCTTGCTACCTCTTGAGCACTGCGTTGGATTTCCCCGAAGAGGAGAGGATGATGCAGCAAAGTAGCATAAGTATTTCCCTTAGTTTTTGAGAACCAAGGTATCAATCCAGTAGGAGACCACGCACAAGTCCCTCGTACCTACACAAAACGATAGCTACTCGCAACCAACGCGATTAGGGGTTGTCAATCCCTTCACGGTCACTTACGAGAGTGAGATCTGATAGAGATGATAAATAATATTTTTGGTATTTTTGATAGATAGATGCAAAGTAAAAAGTAAAAGGCAAAATAAAAACAAAGCAAGTAATAAAACGATAGAGATTGATATGATGAGAATAGACCCGGGGGCCATAGGTTTCACTAGTGGCTTCTCTCAAGAGCATAGATATTCTACGGTGGGTGAACAAATTACTGTTGAGCAATTGACAGAATTGGGCATAGTTATGAGTATATCTAGGTATGATCATGTATATAGGCATCACGTCCGAGACAAGTAGATCGAAACGATTCTGCATCTACTACTATTACTCCACTCATCGACCGCTATCTAGCATGCATCTAGAGTATTAAGTTAAAAACAGAGTAACGCCTTAAGCAAGATGACATGATGTAGAAGGATAAATTCATGCAATATGATAAAAACCCCATCTTGTTATCCTCGATGGCAACAATACAATACGTGCCTTGCTGCCCCTTCTGTCACTGGGAAAGGACACCGCAAGATTGAACCCAAAGCTAAGCACTTCTCCCATTGAAAGAACTACCAATCTAGTTGGCCAAACCAAAAGGATAATTCGAAGAGACTTGCAAATATAGCTCAATCATACATAAAAGAATTCAGAGAAGATTCAAATATTGTTCATAGATAAACTGGATCATAAACCCACAATTCATCGGTCTCAACAAACACACCGCAAAAAGAAGATTACATCAAATAAATCTCCACGAGAGAGGGGGAGAACATTGTATTGAGATCCAAAAAGAGAGAAGAAGCCATCTAGCTACTAGCTATGGACCCGAAGGTCTAAAGTAAACTACTCACACTTCATCGGAGGGGCTATGGTGTTGATGTAGAAGCCCTCCGTGATGGATGCCCCCTCCGGCGGAGCTCCGGAACAGGCCCCAAGATGGGATCTCGTGGATACAGAAGGTTGCGGCGGTGGAATTAGGTTTTTGGCTCCTGTTCTGATCGATTGGGGATACATAGGTATATATAGGAGGAAGGAGTACATCGGTGGAGCAACAGGGGGGCCACGAGGCAGGGGGGCGCGCCCTAGGGGGGGCGCCCCCCACCCTCGTGACCGCCTCTGTTACGTCTTGGAGTAGGGTCCAAGTCTCCTGGATCACGTTCGGTGAGAAAATCACGTTCCCGAAGGTTTCATTTCGTTTGGACTCCGTTTGATATTCCGTTTCTTCAAAACACTGAAATAGACAAAAAACATCAATTCTGGGTTGGGCCTCCGGTTAATAGGTTAGTCCCAAAAATAATATAAAAGTGGAAAATAAAGCCCAATATAGTCCAAAACAGTAGATAAAGTAGCATGGAGCAATAAAAAATTATAGATACGTTGGATAAGTATCAATCCCTCTTTGTGAAACTTGTTGAAGCTTGCGAGGCAAATTGCCGGTATTTTACTCAAAGAAGAAATTTCGCGGGTTTAAAGGGATTTAGTGCATATCAAAATAATCTCTGCAGCTATGCGGGTGATTGCATATGGTGTTCCGGCTGACTATGCCGATGACTATCTTCGCATTGGTGAAGATAGCCCAATTGAGTCTGTGCGTAGATTTGCGAAAGTGATTGTCTGTGTCTTCGATCCTGAGTATCTTCGGGCATCCAATGAAGATGACACAAAGAAATTGATGGCATCTAATGAGAGGAGAGGTTGGCCTGGCATGCTAGGTAGCATTGATTGTATGCCCCCAAGGCTTGGCAAGGAATGTATTGTGGCAAGTCTCGTGATGCAACGATTGTGCTAGAGGCCGTAGCATCCGAGGATTTATGGATTTGGCATTGCTTTTTTGTTATGCTGGGCACTCTAAATGATATCAATGTGTTGCAACGATATCATTTATTTGCTAGGCTTGCTAGTAGTGATGCTCCTGCTTGCAACTACACTATCAATGGGCAAGAATACACAAAGGATACTATCTTGCGGATGGTATTTACCCTCCTTGGTGCACATTTGTCAAGAGCATCAAAGAGCCCAAAACAAAAAAAACAATGTGAATTTGCAAGGGTGCAAGAGGCAGCCCGAAAAGACATTGAAAGAGCATTCGGTGTTTTGCAATGTAGGTTTGCCATTCTCCGTGGTCCTGCTTGTTTTGGGATAAGAAAACCTTGAAGAACATCATGACATGCTCTGTTATCCTGCACAATATGATTCTTGAAGATGAGAGAGGATTGAACTTAGAATTCTTTTACGACAATGTGGGTAGCCGTGTCAAACCAGTTAGAGACCCAAACCGCATTAGAGGTTTTCTTCCGACATACAAGGAGATTGAAAATATAGACATCCACTTTCAACTTCAGGAAGATCTCATTGAACACCATTGGCAAAGGGCTGGACAGTGACTTATTTTTGTATTCATTTGTATTTGTATTCATGACAAGTTTTGTATTGCCCTATTTAAGTTTGCTACGGTTATTTGAATAATTATTTGTAATGCGGATGATTATTGTATTACGTTTGATTCGAATAATTTATGTCGTATTTGATATTTGCGGGCTGATGATATGCGGGATGCAGCGGCGCAAAAAGCAGAACCCGCAAAGCCGACCCGTAAAAAAATATATTCCGCGAGTATACTTTTTACGAATTCATTTGAGGTCTACATCTGCGCCAGCCCGAGCCAGCCCACAAAAGCTGTTTTGCGCGAACTGCAAGCGCGCTTTGCGGGTCGGCGGACGCCTCTGGTCTCCCTCAAGTTTCCTTTCCCCGGAACCCCTCAACTCGGGCGCTCGATTCCTGGCTTCCCCTGGCGGCGATCTCATCTGTTGTTCAGACATGACTGCCTGCAAGCAGAGCGCATCCACGGGCGCCGCCGCCACGTACGAGGCCGACAGAAAGTAAGAATC
Organism: Triticum aestivum; assembly: GCF_018294505.1. Taxonomy (NCBI): domain Eukaryota; kingdom Viridiplantae; phylum Streptophyta; class Magnoliopsida; order Poales; family Poaceae; genus Triticum; species Triticum aestivum. The sequence continues at coordinate 518,030,344 of NC_057798.1, read as the reverse complement.
AAATCTGAATCTTGTTTCTGTGATGCACGAGACATCCCTAGTTTTGGTGCGTCGATCCATAACCTTGGATTCCTACGCAGGTCGGCAGCAAAGAGCGATGGAGCGGAGGAGCGGAAGCCCTCGACCAAGTGCAGGAAGGGGAAGAAGGCCAAGGGCAAGTAAGAATCCAATCGATTTGTGTGATGCAATAGAGGTTAATTTTGGTGCGCCGACCCATGACCTTTTCGATGTTCCCCGCAGGTTGGCGGTGAAGAGCAATGGTGCGGAGAAGCCCAAGACCCATGACCTTTCCGATGTTACACGCGGGTTGGCGGTGATGAGCATTGCAACGGAGAAGCCATTGGATGAACAGCTCGCCCAGTTCGCCCTGTTCACCTACCAGTGAGATTTGATCCTCCACACGTTTACAGATTGTTGTTCTGTTTCTTGCTTTTCTGGACGGTGCTGATTTGACCATTATTTTGTAAGGAACGACTTCTGGATGGACAACTTCAAAGGCGTCTATGACAAGCCGTCCGTAGATGCTGTCAGTTCGATCCTTCAATGCCTCGTTACAGATTTCTTTCCATTGTTTTGTGGATGAATCGATAATTTGTTTCTCGTGGAAAACTTTCAGATTAAAAGGAAAGCTACTGAAAACTGGAAATCCTTTAGCGATTCGGTAAGCGAGCTTCTAATCTTCTGTAACTTTTGCCGTGCTGATTTATTGTTGATGATACATACATGGATGGATCTGTGTTGCAGGACAAAGCCCCTTATGTGGCCATTGCACGTGTTTACAAAATACTCATTGCCGAGGCAAATGAGTTCAAGAAGGTTGAGACAAAGGCCTAGCGGTTTTACCTATCTTTAGATGACTTTACCCTGCTGAGCTAAGCATCCTCTGCAGATATAATAATGCTCTTTCATCACATACTCCCTCCGTTCCAAAATATTTGTCTTTATAGAGATTTCAATAAGTGACTACATACGAAGCAAAATGAATGAATCTACACCCTAAAATATGTCTACATACATCCGTATGTTGTAGTCCATTTGAAATGTCTAGAAAGACAAATATTTAGGAACGGAGGGAGTATATTATTTCCAACAACAATAGATAATCTCATCTACTTTACCTTTCATTGAAAGGATAATTAAACTGTTTGTGTTTGCATATTTAATTTTCTTTCTTGTTGATCCAGCTTATTTTTTATAGATTTCTTTCTCTTATAGACACTGAAGTTGACGCTTGCGATGACGGAGAAGATGATGAATCTGAAAATGTGAACAGCCAAGATCTCTAAGATGTGTTTGAATAGGTAATCTGCATTTTTCTTTTTGCTGTCTGTGTATCTTTTTGATTGGTTACTCAATTAGCAGGTAAAATGCACGTTCTCTTGTTTTGTTTTCTATAAGGTGTCTGTTGTATGGATTTGATTAATTTCTGAACTAGCTAGTTATTAGATTTATAGATATGGCTATGAATTAGATACCATACGCTCCTGCTTTCTACTCTCCGAGCCTCTCATGTGCGTGTTAATACAAAGTCAGGCCCACATTACTTGATTATCTTGAAAGTTCAGAATTACCTGTGGAGGCACCGATGGTATCATATGTTCGAAAAATAGGAGAACATGATTGTCAGCAATAGAAGTAGAATGAGTGCTGGCACAATAACTTAGTTCTATTCTTGTTCATTAAATGTTTCTATTGTTGGTTTTATCTAGTAACAGACTGAAATAATTCAGCTTTTGATTGGATAAACCTTTTTTATAATTTCCACAATGAGTTACTCCTTCCGTTCCTAAATATAAGGCTTTTTAGAGATTCTAATATGGACTGCATATGGAGCAAAATGAGTGAATCTACACTCTAAAATATGTCCATATACATCCGTATGTAGTCCATATTGAAATCTCTAAAAAAGCTTATATTTAGGAACGGAGGGAGTAGATACCATAGCTCCTGATTTTAGTCTGTGAGCCTAATTCTCACTTGACTTGAATACTAACCTGAAGCCTGGGATTATATGTAGCCAAAAACATGTGAACATGATTGTCAACAAAAGAAGTTGATCTTGTACCAGCATAAATAAACTGATATTGTTTGTTCAGTGTCTCTATTGTTTTTGTTCAGTAATGCTGAAACGATTCAGCTTTGGGTTAATTCTTTTTATAATTTTCACAATTTTCAAGTTAACTTGTGCTGTTCTCATGCAAAAATCGTGAGATATAATGTCAGCTTTTCCATGCATGTGCAGTAGAAGTTTGTTTTTATTATTTCCACATTGGTTTATGTTGGTGCAATACCATTGAGCAGTGTCTAGCTTATGTGAGCATCATCCCATGGTTTATAGGTGGCATGCTATAGGAATCGGCTTTGTTTTGGCCTTGTAGTTGGCATGGAAGAAGGAATTAAACTTAGTGGTGATTAACTTTTTTGTGTTTCTGTTCTGTAGAAGAAAACAGTGCTCTTTTGCTATAGCGTGCATCTTGTATCGAAAATATCATCCTTTGAACATCACCACACATGACTGATATAGCAGTTTCATTTGCTTTTGGCATGTATTTGTTGCTAACTGCCATGTGCATATGAGGAAGTCAAACTCTTTAAAAATGTAACTGAATCTTTACGAGTTAGAAACTTTTATATGTTCCTGCAGAATTATTTACGTGTGAGAACCTGGGTATGGAACATAATGCCAGGCTCAACGCAAATTTGTTTGCTTGCAGAAATGTCTTGGTAGATGGCAGAATTACTGCAACCAACTCCACAAAACCTGATTCTGTCTGGGCGGCACTTGGAGGGTTGAGATGCAGGTGCAGTTCAAGCTTCCCATATGGACAATACTGGTTTAAAATACGTTTGTGCTCCTGGCTTTAGATGTTGAAGTTTTTTTTGCATATTGTTATGTTTGGTTAGTAAATTTGAATGGCCGTTAAGTTATTTTACTACTAGAATCCCTGTGATGACATTGTTTTTTTTTTTTGAAAACGGGCAAAAGATTTGCCACGTATATTAATTAAGAGAGAATAGAGTTTGTGTTACAAACACCCCTTAACAATACACGGAAGAATCACTCTCCCGACATGATGGACCCTAGCTTCTTAGCTCCGGCGGCGACCCAAAATGATGCCTCCCTTTTGATGTTGTCGAGAAGAACCGTAGGCGGAGCGGCCATGTTGTGGAATACACGAGCGTTTCGCTCGTTCCAGATCGTCCATGTAGTGAGCATGGTGAGCGAGGCCATGGCCTTCCGGTTGGGGACGGAAGCATCAGTCAACCCAAGCCACCATTCTAAGGTGGAATGCCTCAGGGGCCAAGTAGAGGTGTCAATGTGAATGAGGTGCAGCCACGCCTTGACCAAGCCCCATAGGCGAATGGTGAAACGACATTTGAAGAAGAGATGGTCAACCGATTCATTCTCACGCATGCATAAGGGGCATGAGCCACGGTTAGGCCAACCGTGCTTGGCCAATCGATCCGCAGTCCAGACTCTATTTTGGATGGCCAGCCAAGCAAAGAACTTGACCTTGGGTGGAGCCCAGATTTTCCATACTGCATGCTCCAAGGGAGAGCGAATGAGGCCGAGAAATTGCGCTTTGTAGGCGGACTCCGCCGTGTAGAGGCCACTAGTAGAATGCTTCCAAACAATGTTGTCGTCAATATCCTCCTGTAGGTGAAAATCCCGGATGGTGGCCCAAAGCTCGAGAAATTGTCTGAAGTGCTCTATAGAAAAATCGGACGTCATCTTGATCTTTTTAACCCAAGCGCCATCCTTTAGTGCTTCCCGCACCTTCCAATTCTTCCTCGTTGATGCCGCGTAGATGAGAGGGGCCAAATCCATGGGTTTGCGGTTGTGCACCCACGGAGAGTCCCAAAAGGGGGTGCGCGCGCCATTTCCCACGATAATAGTTGAGGAGGCATAGAAGAAGTTGTAGTCTGCGTTATCGCACGGGTTGCCCATGCCAACCCACATCTTAGTTGGCTCCTTCCACTCAAACCAAATCCAACGAATCCTCAGTGCCCTAGCAAATTTCTCCGTGTTTAGCACTCGAAGACCCCCATTAGCAATTGGGCGGCAAACGGTGTCCCAATTAACCTTGCAATTGGCCCTGGTGGTCTTGTCTGTTCCCTCCCAAAGGAACGCTCGCTCAAGCTTGTTGAGATTTTTGAGGGTGCTTGTGGGGACGACGAGCATAGTGATGAAGTATATGGCTTGGGAGGCAAGCACCGACTTGACCAAGGCGGTGCGTCCCATAGACGTGATGTTTTGCCCGTCCCAAGGGACCAACTTTGCCGCCGCCTTATCCTCCAAGAACTGAAAGTCCACCTTCCTGAGCCGCCACACAGAGAGCGGGAGGCCTAAGTATTTCATGGGGAAGGATCCGCGCGCCGTCGGAAGGTTTTGAAGGATGTCCGACAGGTTGATGTGCCCACAACGGATTGGGATGACCGAGCTCTTGTGAAAGTTGGTGGCTAGACCGGTGACATCGCCAAAAAGACAAAGGATGTTGGAGAGGTGGTCAATATTGCGCTTGATGGGTGACATGAAGACCGCCGCGTCGTCCGCATAAAGGGAGGTTCGTAAAAGAACCCCACGGCCACGGATTTTATGAAATAGCCCTCTTGTTGCCGCCATCTCAAGAATTCTTTGGAGTGGGTCGATCGCGAGCACAAATAGCAAGGGGGATATAGGGTCCCCCTGCCGGAGACCCTGGCCATGGATGATGGGGCTGCCAGCGACGCCGTTAAGAAGAATCCGCGAGGAAGAGGAGCAAAGTAGGGCGGTGATCCAATCTCTGAAAATGCTCGGGAACCCCCTACGGCGGAGGAGGTCAATGATATACTCCCACTTGACTGAATCAAATGCCTTCCGAATGTCCAACTTGAAGAGAAGCGAAGGGGTTTTGCACTTGTGGAGCCTCCGCGCAAGATTCCTCACATACATGAAATTGTCATGGATGCTTCTTGTCTTGATGAAAGCACTCTGCGCGTTGGAGACAAGGTGGAGCATGTGGTGGCTAAGACGGATGGCAAGGACCTTTGCAATGATCTTGGGAATAGCATGAATCAGACTAATTGGACGGTAGTCGGAGATTTCTTCAGCTCCATCCTTCTTTGGGAGCAGTATAATGTTGGCGGAGTTGACCCAATGAAGGTTGGCCATGCGGAGGTTACCGAAGCAAAAGATGGCCTTCATAATATCATGCCTGATGATGGCCCAACAACTCTTGAAGAAAAGCCCAGTGAAGCCATCCGGGCCGGGCGCCTTGTCACCAGGCATCTGGTTGATGGCCTCACGCACCTCCTCCTCGGAGAAAGGGTCCGCGAGGTTGCCCAAATCATCACGAGCCTCAAAGTCCAACCCCTCCCAGTTGAAGTCTATGGTCGCTGTGGAGCCTTTTCCCATGGTCGAGGAGAAATAGTCGTGGACAATAGCCTCCTTTTGAGAGTGCTCAATGACCCATCCACCGTTGTGCTTGATATGGTGTATGTGGTTCTTGCGTCTTCTAGCGTTCACCCGGCGGTGGAAAAATTTGGTGTTTGCTGTTAGACCTTTCAGCCTGAGCATTGATAGTTGTGGATGACACTAGGAGAGTTGGGACAATTTTCGTTGGTTTATTTCTCACACAATGCCATACCAACCTGAGGGGTTGGGGATACATATTTATAGGCTGCTAGCCAGCCAAGGCATATGCTAAGATGCTGCTAAGATGCTAGTCTAAGATGCTAACTGACAGTCCTTGATGGTCAAGAACAGAACTCTATCCTAACAACCAGTCCTTGATGGTCCATGACTTTATCCTCCTAACTGCCACAAGGACCATGTGCTGCAGCCCCACAAAGACCCTAGTACACAGACTTATCCATCATTCTCCCCCTAAGTCTTGTACGTCGTCTTGTGGGAGAGTTGAATCATCCCAATCCTGGAGCAAAGTTCGAGGAACTTGACCCTCCCAAGGGGCTTGGTGAGCAGGTCTGCGAGCTGATCCTTGGTGTTGATGTAGCTCGCCTCGATGCTCCCTTCTTCCACACAGCTGCGGATGAAGTGATACCTCAGTCGGATGTGCTTGCTCCGTTCGTGGAACACGGGGTTCTTTGCCAGGGCCAGGGCGGACTTGCTGTCCACCAGGAGCTGCACCGTTCTGGTGTCTTGAACGAGAAGATCACCAAGCAGTCGAGCAAGCCAGAGCGCCTGAGTGCAGGCGGTGGAGGCCGCTATGTACTCAGCCTCACAGCTGGACAGGGCCACCACCTGCTGCTTGACCGATTGCCAGCTCACGAGACACTTACCGAGGAAGAGGAGGATCCCGCTCGTGCTCTTGCTAGTGTCGATGTCGCCGGCGTGGTCGCTGTCGCTGTACCCGACGAAGTGTGCCGCCCCAGGACACCTAGGGTAGTGGAGGCCGTGGTCGAGGGTCCCTGCTATGTAGCGGACGATCCTCTTCACTGCATGCTGGTGTTCCGACGTTGGTCGCTCCATGAACCGACTGACATAGCCGACGGAGAATGCCAAGTCCGGCCGTGTGTGAGTGAGGTAGCGAAGGCTCCCCACAAGGCGTCGGTACTGCGTAGCATCCACTTCCTCCGTCGTGCTGTCGCGGCTCAGTTTCAGCCTCTCCTCCATCGGAGTGAGAGCTGGATGGCAGTCGGTGAGCCCAGCTAGCTCAACGATGCGCTTGGCGTAGGCGGACTGTCGAAGCGCGATCCCGGAGTGGTCCTGGTGCACCTCAATCCCTAGATAGAAGGAGAGGAGCCCCAGGTCACTCATCTAGAGCGTGGCCTTCATGTCTTCCTTGAACGCCGCCACCTCTGCATCTTTGGTGCCGGTGATCACCAGGTCGTCAACGTAGACGCCCACCAGCAGGGCATTTCCTCCACTCCCCCGTTGGTAGACGGCAGCCTCATGCGGGCTCTGCTCGAAACCCATCTTCTTCAGCGTGGAGTCCAGCTTGGCGTTCCACGCCCTGGGTGCCTGCCGCAGGCCATAGAGAGCCTTGCGCAGGCGGAGTACCTTGCCCTCCTGGCCGGGTATCGTAAAACCCGGTGGCTGATGCACGTAGACTTCCTCCTTCAAGTCGCCGTTGAGGAATGCCGACTTGACGTCCATGTGGTGGACACGCCAGCCCTCCTGGGCAGCCAGCGCAAGGAGAAGTCGCACGGACTCCATCCGTGCCACGGGAGTGAAAGCGTCGTCGAAGTCGACTCCTTCTTGCTGCAAGAAGCCTCGGGCCACCAAGCGAGCCTTGTGCTTGATGATGGCGCCGGCTCCATCCCTCTTCAGCTTGAACACCCACTTAAGGGTGATTGCGCGGTGACCTCGAGGGAGATCAGCGAGCTCCCAGGTGCGGTTTTGCTCGACCGTATCCATCTCCAACTGCATCGCGGCGCGCCATGCCGCGTCTCTCTCGGCCTCTGCAAAGGACCGTGGTTCGCCGTCTTCACACGCGAGCTGTAGCTGCGCCTCCAGGTCACGTGGCACCAGTCCCGGCACCGGCTGGTCACCGAGCAGATTATCCATCGTACGGTACCGTAGCGGTTCGCCGTCATGCCACGCGTCGATACGCTCCTCGTCGTGAGTGAGGGGGGAAGCGAACTTCATCGGGTTGTGCTCTGCGTGAGCTGGTGCTGATGAAGACGAGCCCGGAGTGGTGACCGCCGGGGCTGGAGTATGCGGCGTCGCCGGTTGTGGTGTCGTCGGCGTAGCAGGCGCCGAAATCGATGTAGTTTTGGGGGCCGGGGTGGACATGCCCGGCGAAGAGGAGCTGCTTGCTCCCCCAGCTTCCTTGAAGTGGGCGTACTCGACAATGAAGTCGTCATACGTCGGCGTCGAGCTGTCGTCCACCGCCTTGTCCCATTGCCACCCTCGCCCTTCGTTGAACACGACGTCTCGCGCTGTGCGCGCACGTTGTGTCTTTGGGTCGAGGATGCGGTAGGCCTTTGAGCCCTCCGCGTAGCCGATGAAGACTCCCGGAGTGCTCCTGTCGTCGAGCTTGCCGATGTGGCCGAGCTCCTTGGCGAACGCAAGGCAGCCAAAGACCCGCAAATGAGAGACCGCCGGCTTCCGCTCATGCCAGGCCTCGTACGGAGTCCTGCCGTCGAGTGCCTTAGTAGGAGAGCGGTTGAGGATGTAGACGGCCGTTAGCACCGCCTCTCCCCAGAAGACAACCGGCATCCCTCTCTGCTTGAGGAGAGCCCGAGCCATCCCCACAACCGTCTGGTTGCGCCGCTCGACGACGCCGTTTTGCTGTGGGCTGTACGGCGCGGAGTAGTGGCGCTGGATGCCCTCATCGGCGCAATACGACGCGAATTCAGCCGCCGTGAACTCGCCGCCGTTGTCAGTGCGCAACACGCGCAATTTGCGGCCGCTCTCCGCCTCCACACCAACCTGCGCGCGCCTGATGGCGTCCGCCGCTTCTCCCTTACTGCCGAGGATCATCACCCACATGTAGCGGGAGAGATCGTCGACGAGCAGTAGGAAGTAGCGTCGACCTCCTGGTGTGGCTGGCGTCACCGGGCCGCACAGGTCTCCATGCACGAGCTCCAGCTTCTCCTTGGCCCGAAAACTCGCCTGTTGGGGAAAGGGGAGTCGTCTCTGCTTCGTCAGCACGCAGATATCGCAGAACTGCTCCACATGGTCGAGGCATGGCAGGCCTCGCACCATCTCCTTGGCACTTAGGCGCTTCAGGGCCTCAAAATGAAGGTGCCCAAAACGCTCATGCCACTGCCACGCCTCGTCGTCCCGACGGACAGCGAGACAGACCGGTTGTGCCACTTGCACATCAAGGACGTAGAGTCGATTTTCACCTCTGGGTACCTTGGCGAGAAGGCGACGCTAGCGATCCCAGATGCGTAGGACCCCATGCTCAATCAGCACGCATGAGCCGTTCTCATCCAGCTGTCCCAAGCTGATGATGGAGTTCCTTAGCGCAGGGATGTAGTAGACACCGGTGAGCAGCCGGTGCTCTCCCGTCTTGGTGGTGAAGATGACGGAGCCGACGCCCTTTATCTCCACAGCGGAGGCATCCCCGAACTTGACGGAGCCTCGCGCATCGGAGTCGAGCTCGGCGAAGAATTCCCTTCGACCGGTCATGTGGTGGGTGGCGCCGGTGTCGAGGCACCACCCCGTAGTCTTGTCCTTCCCGGAGCCATCGCCGAGAAGAGCATGTGCTTTTGGCTCATCGAGGTGGATGAAAGCCTTTGCGACTGGAGTCGCTGAAGGTAGCTCAATGCTTTCATGCGCCATGAACAGAGCCGTCTCCTCCTCCTTCGCCTGTGCGACGTGAGCCTGGCCTTGTCGTGGTTGCCGACACTCATTGGCCCAATGGCCAAACCGGCCACAGTTCTGGCAACTGTTGTCTTGTGCCGGCTTGGGCTTGCCAGCGGCGCCGTCCTTGGCGCCTCCGCGGGCGTCACCCTCGGCACGTCCTTGTGCCCTGCCCGGGGGGCCTCTTCGCGCCTTACGCTGCTTGCCACGCTTGCGACTGCCCGTCGTGGAAGAAGGCCCCCCCTTCTTCCTGTCACCAAGGCTGGCATCCCACGGCTCCCGAGTTAGGAGCAGCTTCCCGCCGGTGGTGATGGGCCCCGAGGAAGGCTGTGGCTCGTCGGTGTCGACGACCTTGAGGCGACCTATCGCCTCCTAGATCGTCATCGTGGAGAGGTCCAGCAAAGACTCGATCGACCGAGCCATCTGCTTGTACTTCTCGGGGATGCACCGAAAAAGCTTCTCGATAGCTCTCTCCTCGGTGTAGGTGTCATCGCCAAACTTCACCAACTTTTGCAGCAGAGTGTTGAGACGGAGAGCAAAGTCATCAACGTCCTCACCTGGCTTGAAACCCAGGCTCTCCCACTCCTTACAGAGTGCCTGCAGGGTGGACTTGCGAGCATGATCGCTGCCGATGCGTGCCGCGGCGATGGCGTCCCAAGCCTCCTTGGCAGTCCGCTTGTTGGAAAGCGAGAACTGCATCTCGGGCGGGACTGCAGCGATGAGGGCGTCCAGCGCCCGTCGATCCTCTAGGTGGTCGACGTTGCTGTCCTGGACTGCCTCCCACATGCGCCGCACCTGGAGCTTGACTGAGGGAGTCCTGGACTAGGGGGTGTCCGGACAGCCGGACTATCAATATCCGCCGGACTCCCAGACTACGAAGATAGAAGATTGAAGACTCCGGCTCGTGTCCGGAAGGTACTTTCCTTGGCGTGGAAGGCAAGCTTGGCAATACGGATATGTAGATCTCCTACCATTGTAACCGACTCTGTGTAACCCTAGCCTCTCCGGTGTCTATATAAACCGGAGGGCCTTAGTCCATAGGACGAACATTACATCTCAACAATCATACCATAGGCTAGCTTCTAGGGTTTAGCCTCCTTGATCTCGTGGTAGATCTACTCTTGTACTACCCATATCATCAATATTAATCAAGCAGGACGTAGGGTTTTACCTCCATCGAGAGGGCCCGAACCTGGGTAAAAACATTGTGTCCCTCGTCTCTTGTTACCATCCGCCTAGACGCACAGTTCGGGACCCCCTACCCGAGATCCGCCGGTTTTGACACCGACATTGGTGCTTTCATTGAGAGTTCCTCTGTGTCGTCACCGATAGGCTCGATGGCATCTTCAACCATCAACGCTGTCCAGGGTGAGACTTTTCTCCCCGGGCAGATCTTCGTATTCGGCGGCTTTGCACTGCGGGCCAATTCTCTTGGCCATCTGGAGCAGATCGAAAGCTACGCCCCTGGCCGTCAGGTCAGATTCGGAAGCTTAAACTTCACGACCGATGACCGCGGAGACTTGATCTTCGACGGACTCGAGCCACAGCCAAGCGCGCCGCACTGCGACGATGGGCATGATCTAGCTCTGCCGCCGGACAGTGCTTTGGTGGCCGCACTCGGATCCGCTTCGGCCACTAGCCCGGAGCCGATTGCCCACATCGAGGGCCGGCGGATAGACGCCTCCCTGGGGGCTTCAACATCCACGGCGATGGAGCCGAATACCAATCTTGTCCCCCGCGAAATCCGTGATCCCGAGGCGTCGGACTCCTCGCCGGACTCCGAGCCTCCCGCGCCCCTACCAATTAATCCGGATTGGGCGCCGGTTATGGAATTCACTGCCGCGGACATCTTCCAGCACTCGCCTTTTGGCGATATCCTGAATTCCCTGAAGCATCTCTCGCTATCAGGAGAATCCTGGCCGGACTATGGCCAGGACGGTTGGAGTTCGGACGATGGAGAAATTCAGAGCCCACCAACCACCCACTTTGTAGCCACTGTCGAGGATCTAACCGACATGCTAGACTACGACTCCGACGACATCGACGCTATGGACGACGATGCCGGAGACGAACAGGACCCAGCGCCCACAGGGCACTGGAAGGCCACCTCGTCATATGACGTCTACATGGTGGATACCCCAAAAGAAGGGGATGGCGAAAAAGCAGCGGAGGAAGATTCTCTAAAGAAGCAGCCCAAACGTCGGCGTCAGCGGCGCTGCTCTAAAACCCGCCACAGTAAGAATGGAGATTCCGGCACCGGAGACAATAACACTCCGGAGAGTGCCGAAGACGATCCCCTTCTGCAAGACTCAGCGCAGGAGGACGCAGAAGCAAGCCCCCACGACAGGGCGGCAGACGAAGGGGTTGAGGAGGACAACTATATGCCTCCCTCCGAAGACGAAGCAAGCCTCAACGATGATGAATTCGTCGTACCCGAGGATCCCGTCGAACAAGAGCGCTTCAAGCGCAGGCTCATAGCCAAGGCAAATAGCCTAAAGAAAAAGCAGCAACAGCTCCAAGCTGATCAAGATCTGCTAGCCGATCGATGGACCGAGGTCCTCGCGGCCGAAGAGTATAAACTCGAACGCCCCTCCAAAAGTTACCCAAGACGCAAGCTGCTCCCCCGATTAGAGGAGGAAGCATACATACCTTCATCACCAGCGCAAGACATGGCTGACCGACCACCCCGTGGTCGCGACAGAGAGGCATTCAGGCCCCCAGCCAAGACCATACCCCGGCATCGATCCAAGAGTACGATGCCAAAAGGGAACGCGCCGGACTTGCGAGACATATTGGAGGACAAAGCAAGACAATCCAGATCCATCTATGGATCACGTGGGCGCCCTACGACCCACGACGAATACCGTCGCGCCGGACATAACGCCAGCCGGGCCGAACACAGCAGACAGCGCTCCCTCGAGCTGCGTCGCGATATTGCTCAATACAGGGGCGCCGCACACCCGTTATGCTTCACTGACGAAGTAATGGATCATCAGATCCCCGAAGGGTTCAAACTCGTAAATATCGAATCTTACGATGGTACAACAGACCCCGCGGTGTGGATCGAAGATTATCTTCTCCACATCCATATGGCCCGCGGCGACGATCTCCACGCCATCAAATATCTCCCACTCAAGCTTAAAGGACCAGCTCGGCATTGGCTTAACAGCCTGCCCGCAGAGTCAATTGGGTGTTGGGAAGACCTGGAGGCCGCGTTCCTTGATAACTTTCAGGGTACATATGTGCGACCACCAGACGCCGATGACCTAAGCCACATTATTCAGCAGCCAGACGAATCGGCCAGACAATTCTGGACACGGTTCTTGACGAAGAAAAATCAAATCGTCGACTGTCCGGATGCGGAGGCCCTTGCAGCCTTCAAACATAACATCCGGGATGAATGGCTAGCCCGGCACCTGGGGCAGGAGAAGCCGAAATCCATGGCAGCCCTCACATCGTTAATGACCCGCTTTTGTGCGGGAGAGGACAGCTGGCTAGCCCGCAGCAACAATCTCCGCAAAAATTCTGGCAGTCCGGACACTAAGGACAACAACGACAGGTCACGACGAATCAAAAACAAACGCCGCATTAACGACGACGACAAGGAGGATACGGCAGTCAATGCCGGATTCCGAGGCTCCAAACCCGTTCAACGGAAGAAGCCATTTAAAAGAACCACTCCGGGTCCGTCCAATCTGGACCGAATACTCGACCGCTCATGCCAGATACATGGCACCCCCGAAAAGCCAGCTAATCACACCAATAGAGATTGTTGGGTGTTCAAGCAGGCTGGCAAGTTAATTGCCGAACACAATGACAAGGGGCTAAATAGCGACGACGAGGAAGAAACCCGGCCGCCGAACAATAGAGGACAGAAGGGTTTCCCCCCACAAGTGCGGACGGTGAATATGATTTACGCGACCCACATACCCAAGAGGGAGAGGAAGCGCGCACTACGGGACGTCTATGCGATGGAGCCAGTCGCCCCGAAATTCAATCCATGGTCCTCCTGTCCGATCACCTTCGATCGACGAGACCATCTGACCAGCATACGCCATGGCGGATTCGCCGCATTGGTCTTAGACCCAATCGTCGATGGATTTCACCTCACAAGAGTCCTGATGGACGGTGGCAGCAGCCTGAACCTGCTTTATCAGGACACAGTACGCAAAATGGGCATAGACCCATCCAGGATCAAACCTACTAAGACAACCTTTAAAGGTGTCATCCCAGGAGTGGAAGCCAACTGTACAGGCTCAGTCACACTGGAAGTGGTCTTCGGATCCCCGGATAATTTTCGAAGCGAAGAGTTAATCTTCGATATAGTCCCGTTCCGTAGCGGCTATCATGCCCTGCTCGGACGAACCGCATTTGCAAAATTCAATGCAGTGCCGCATTATGCATACCTAAAGCTCAAGATGCCAGGCCCTCGTGGAGTCATTACGGTCAATGGGAATATGGAACGCTCCCTCCGAACGGAGGAACATACAGCGGCTCTCGCGGCAGAAGTACAGAGCAGCCTTCTACGGCAATTCTCTAGTCCGGCAATTAAAAAGCCGGATACATCAAAGCGCGCCCGGAGCAACACTAACCAAGACCACCTGGCGCGATCAGAGCACGCGTAGCAATGCGGCCCCAACCCTCGCCCGCGTATGGTCACAAGAATAACACTCCGCGTGCATCATTACGCTTTGGAGATATCATGGGCGCAGGGGAGGGGCTTAACCACAAGGACCAAAGAGTGCGGCTCGACCACACCAGGGGCTCATACGAGCGCCCCCCTTGTTTTTTTATCTTTTCTCCTTTTGCGTATACAGGACTCCGTTAACCAGAAGCCCTGTCCGACGGCGAACTTGCCGAACTCACGATGCAACAGTCAGGGATTAAAGAAGGCTGCAACGAACACTCAGGTGGTCTCCATTACGAGCATTAAATTCGATTGCATACACCAAGTCTGCAGCTTATCCCTGGAGGGGGACATGTTAATTTAGTCCAAATCCCTTGCTTACCGCACTATTTGTATCAGTCCGCTTTATTGGCAGACCTTCTTTCATAAATAACGCAGCACCTCCTTTTTGCAAGTACATTACCTTTTCATTGCAATTGCGTTATCTTTTACATATGTTCATTATATGACATCTTGTACCCATATACTTTGGTACCGCTAAATACACCAGGGGCTTCTGTTCCCCAGATTATGGTGTGATTAAGTCCGCACACTTTCACAAGTGCGGCACCCCGAACTTATAGCATTATATGAATCAGCTCCGAATCATGTCTTGGGTCAATAGTTGGGTTTGCCCGGCTCCCATGTTTTGGTACCTTACGTTTCGTTCCGTCGGCTAAGGTAGCACTGGGAGAACCACTGCGATTGCGCCCCGGTTGAGCCGGGTTAACGCCTCAGTGGAGAAAGCTAAAACTGATTGGCATGATAAGGCGAGAGACTGGTCGCTGTTCGAGAGGTCCTTTCGGGTCCCTAAAGACTCATGCCGCTTCGAGCGAAGTTCCGGATGATGTCCGACGAAGGCGTGGATAGCGCCCCGGATTCGGTCTTCCGAATACCAGGGGCTTCGCCGAAATTTAAAATTATAGAATTCTATGGCTAAGTGAGAGTGTTCAAGCATTATAAGTCCGGTTGCCTTGTTCGTCGTGTTGAGTGCCTCCCTAGATGGACCCAAAAATGGGAACAAGAGTGCTCAAGTTTATCACCGAACACCCCAGCACTCGTGGCTTGGGGGCTGAAGCCAACGACTTGCCATCTCTCAGATTTAACAAACGGCCGCACAGAAGGTAATATTTTAAATTCAACAAGCGTTGGTCATGGCGCATATAAACGAAGTTTTCAGCGCACAGGATAAAAACACAGCGAGTTCACTCAAAGATTACATTTCGGGGGCACTCATCTGCAATATCGCAGGCTCCCTTCAGGACAACTTTATAATATCGCTCCGGCGTGCGATGCTCCTTGCCCGGCGGCGGCGGATCCGTGAGAAGCTTCTCCGCATCCAGTTTGCCCCATTGCACCTTTATGCGGGCAAGGGCCCGACGAGCGCCTTCAATGCAGGCGGAGCGCTTGATTACATCCAGCCTGGGGCATGCATCCACCAGCCGCCGCACTAGGCCAAAGTAGCTGCCAGGCATGGCCTGCCCAGGCCACAGCCGGACTGTGAGGCCCTTCATGGCCTCCTCAGCTACCTTGTGGAGTTCGACTAGCTGCTTCAGCTGGTTGCTTGGGGGCACCGGATGGCCGGCCTCAGCATACTGAGACCAGAAGACCTTCTCCGTTGAGCTTCCCTCCTCGCCACGATAGAATGCAGCGACATCAGACGCACTACGCGGCAGATCTGCAAATGCCCCTGGAGAGCTCCGAATTCGGGTAAGTATCCGGTAATTTACATTAACATGCTTGCTCTGCATGAAAAACGCCTTACCCGCCGCTATCTTCTTCATGTCCTCTACCTCCTGATGGGCCTTCTGGGCCTCGGCCTTGGCGGACTTGGCACTTTCGAGAGCCGAGGCAAGCTCGGACTCTCAAGTCTTGGAGTCACGCTCCAAACTCTCATGCTTTTCCATGAGAGCCTGGAGCTCTTGCCGAACTTCCACCACCAGTGCCGCTTGCTTTTCTCGCTCAGTCCGTTCCGTGGCCGCATTGCGTTCGGCCACGGACACGGCATCCTTCAGGGCTGCCACCTCGTTAGTGGCCCCTGTATTGCACATATTATCCTTATTAATTTTGTTTGCAACCAAAACCCTTTTCTGTAAGGTACTTATTTAAAGTGGTGATATTCACCTTCTTTTTCCTTGAGCTGCCTCTTGGCATGGCCGAGCTCTTGCTCCGACCGCTCAAGGTCCTTCTTCAGCGCCTCGACCTCCGCTGTTAATGCGGCAGAGGTCAACAGCGCAGCCTGCAAACCCATATTGACATATTTTTTAGCAACCCTGCGTATATCTTGTTAGATCCTTAGTCCGGCTTTTCCTTCCGAACACCGAACTAAGCATCAGGGGCTACTGTCTATGCGGTATTACATTATATTATTTTAAAACTTCTTACCTCAAAGCCCGTTAGAAGGCTGTTGCAGGCTTCGGTCAGCCCGCCTTTGGCGAGCTGGACCTTCTCAATCACCGCACCCATGAGAGTGCGGTGTTCTTCCTCGATGGAAGCGCCTTTAAGCGCCTCCAGCAGGTTATCCGGCGCCTCCGGTTGGACGGAGGCCGCCGGCGCCACGGTCCTGCCCTTCTTTCGAAGGGGCCGCTTGCCGGACTCTGGAACCGCTACGGGTTCCGAGGTAGAGTCCGGCACAAAGTCCGGGAGGACGCCTGACGGCGCCTCCGGAGCCTCCTCCTGGCGGGTCCCTCTGTGGGATTCCGCCTCGTCGTCCTCGTCGACGCGCGGGGTAGAGGCAGTCGGGATGGAATTTACATCCGACGGCGCCAAAGACCCGCTCATCGAGTCGGGAAGATCGTCAACGGCCGGACTACAGGCAGAATGCGGCGTTAGAAAGACACTACATGGCAATACAATGTACGGCATATAAATGATCTGAATGCTTACGATCCTGCCGGATGCCTGGCCCTTGGAGGCCACTCTTCCTCGCCAACATTGATGTTGGCGAAACTGTCCGGGGGGATAGTTCTCCCCCTCTTGGACCCTTCGGCCGCCCTGATTGGGGAGGCCTTCCTCTTCTTCTCTCCCTCCTCCGGGAGGGAGTACTCCTCCTCCTCCTCCTCGTCTTCGGGGGAGGAGTCCTCATCGTCGTCAGACGCCTGATTACGGGAACTCTTTCGAGTCCCCGTGGCCACCTTCTTGGCCTTCTTCTCCGGCACCACGTGCGGTGCCGGAACCAGCAGCCTCGCTAAGCGGGCATCCACTGGTTCTTCTGGCATGGGAGCCGGGCTGATGAGCAGCTGGGCCTCCATTCCTGTCAAAGGAAGAGGCAGATTAAAAACCTCGCCAGAGTCAATCTAATTACTGCAAGTGTCCCGTAATGGGGTCGAATCACTTACCTCGTCAGTCGGAGACTGCGAGCTGAATCCGCGGTCTTCGGTCACGGATGTGGGGGCTTCGGCGCCCTTGAACAGCACCCTCCAGGCGCCTTCGTACGTAGTATCGAAGAGCCCGCTCAGCGTCTGGTGCTGTTCCGGATTAAACTCCCACAGGTTAAATACCCGTTCTTGGCATGGGAGAATCCGCCGGAGGAGCATGACCTGGACCACGTCGACGAGCCGGAGCCTATTGCTCACCAGCTTCTTGATGCAGGCTCGAAGTCCCGTCACCTCCACCGAATCACCCCACTGCAAGCCCTTCTCTTTCCAGGAGGTGAGCTGCGTGGGGATTCCAGATCTAAATTTGGGGGCCGCCACCCATGTAGGCTTGCGCGGCTCGGTGATATAGAACCACCCCGATTGCCACCCCTTGACGGAGTCCACGAAGGTCCCTTCTAGCCAAGGGACGTTGGGCAGCTTGCCCAACATGGCGCCTCCGCATTCCGCTTGCGTCCCCTTCACAACCTTCGGCTTGACGTTGAAGGTCTTGAGCCACAGGCCGAAGTGGGGCCGGATGCAGAGAAAGGCCTCGCACACGACGATAAACGCCGAGATGTTGAGGACGAAGTTCGGCGCCAGATCGTGGAAATCCAGGCCGTAGTAAAACATGAGCCCCCGGACGAATGGATGGAGCGGAAAGCCCAAACCGCGGAGGAAGTGGGGAAGGAAGACGACCCTCTCATGAGGCCCTGGGGTAGGGATGAGCTGCCCCGCGTCGGACAGCCGATGCGCGATGTCGCTGGAAAGGTATCCGGCGTCGCGCAGCTTGGTGATGTCCTCCTCCTTGGCGGTGGAGGCCATCCATTTGCCTCCCCCTCCGGACATATTCGGAGAAGGGTCGAGGTGGGATGCGCGAGCTTGGGCGTTGGAGCTTGAGTTCGCAGGGATGGATAAGCAAAGGAGGAAGAAGGCGTAGGTGAGAAGGTAAATCCTTATCCCTTATATATAGGCGGACGAAACTATGCGTCCCTCACCGGCCTGGTAAAACTCGCTTATCCCCCAAGCGCCACCATCAATGGCGCGGTTGGGTTACCCACGCACGTATTGATGAGAATCCCGGAATAAGGGGAACACGATCTCTGCTTCGACAGGACGTGCCAAGGAAACCGCTTCGCTAAACGTGCTGAGGTGGTATAATAATTCAAACAAGGGCTTGGTAGCGGGGTGATGTCACGCCGCATAATACGTCAGCAGATTGGATCAGTACATATGTTTTATTCTCTCTACGATTGGAATGTGGAATTTATTTTGCAGAGCCGGACACTATCCTGGTGTTCATTATTTTCTCCGGATTATTCAAGGGAAGAACCCGCCTTGCAATGCCGAACATTATGCACGCCGGACTTATCGTCATTGAAGACTGGTTCAGGGGCTACTGAGGGAGTCCTGAACTAGGGGGTGTCCGGACAGCCGGACTGTCAATATCCGCCGGACTCCCAGACTACGAAGATAGAAGATTGAAGACTCCAGCTCGTGTCCGGAAGGTACTTTCCTTGGCGTGGAAGGCAAGCTTGGCAATACGGATATGTAGATCTCCTACCATTGTAACCGAGCCTCTCCGGTGTCTATTTAAACCGGAGGGCCTTAGTCCATAGGACGAACATTACATCTCAACAATCATACCATAGGCTAGCTTCTAGGGTTTAGCCTCCTTGATCTCGTGGTAGATCTACTCTTGTACTACCCATATCATCAATATTAATCAAGCAGGATGTAGGGTTTTACCTCCATCGAGAGGGCCCGAACCTGGGTAAAAACATTGTGTCCCTCGTCTCTTGTTACCATCCGCCTAGACGCACAGTTCGGGACCCCCTACCCGAGATCCGCCGGTTTTGACACCGACATTGACCTTCATGATCCCGGCCCACTCGACGTAGTTGGTTTTAGTGAGGGTAGGCCACCCAACACTGGAACCAACATCCTTGACCCCAGTCCGGACCTCGTAGAGGCCGCGGTCCTGGTCGTTGCAGCCGCCGTCACGGTGCGTGCCTCCACCTGGAACGCGGGCGTGCTCGGCTGCCCACTGCGCCGTCCGCTCCTGCGCCACTTTGGCGCGATCTGCGTCGGCGCCGTCGTCGGCAGGCGCGGAGCTGCTGGAGCTGTCGGGGCTGCCGTGGAGTGCCTTGGCATCCGCCGTAGCCTCACGGGCTGCTTCTACTGCTGCTGCTGCTGCTTCTACCTTCGCCCTGGCTGCTTCTACCTCCGCTCTGGCTGCTGCCAGCTCCGCTGCAGCCAGCCTCGACACCCTTGCCGTCGCCGCAGCTGCTGCTACAGCCGCTTGCTCACGCTCCTCTGCCACGGCGCGCTCGGCCTCCTGCCGGCACCGCATGCTCGAGGTAGCCGTGTGCTGAGAGCGACCTGCAGACATGGCTCGCTGCAGGCGGGCTGTTGCGTGAAGAGGAGGCTGATGAAGACGAGCTGCTGCTCGACAGTCCGGAGGGAGGAAGGTAACCAGAGGCAGACGGACAGCTGCTGCTACCGACTTGGGCTGCTCACAGGAAATGCTCAGGGTACAGGTTAACGAGGCTCTGATACCACTTGTTAGACCTTTCAGCCGGAGCATTGATAGTTGTGGATGACACTAGGAGAGTTGGGACAATTTTTGTTGGTTTATTTCTCACACAATGCCATACCAACCTGAGGGGTTGGGGATACATATTTATAGGCTGCTAGCCAGCCAAGGCATATGCTAAAATGCTGCTAAGATGCCAGTCTAAGATGCTAGTCTAAGATGCTAGTCTAAGATGCTAACTGACAGTCCTTGATGGTCAAGAACAGAACTGTATCCTAACAGCCAGTCCTTGATGGTCCAGGACTTTATCCTCCTAACTGCCACAAGGACCATGTGCTGCAGCCCCACAAAGACCCTAGTACACAGACTTATCCATCATTCTCCCCCTAAGTCTTGTACGTCGTCTTGTGGGAGAGTTGAATCATCCCAATCCTGGAGCAAAGTTCGAGGAACTTGACCCTCCCAAGGGGCTTGGTGAGCAGGTCTGCGAGCTGATCCTTGGTGTTGATGTAGCTCGCCTCGATGCTCCCTTCTTCCACACAGCTGCGGATGAAGTGATACCTCAATCGGATGTGCTTGCTCCGTTCGTGGAACACGGGGTTCTTTGCCAGGGCCAGGGCGGACTTGTTGTCCACCAGGAGCTGCACCGTTCTGGTGTCTTGAACGAGAAGATCACCAAGCAGTCGAGCAAGCCAGAGCGCCTGAGTGCAGGCGGTGGAGGCCGCTATGTACTCAGCCTCACAGCTGGACAGGGCCACCACCTGCTGCTTGACCGATTGCCAGCTCACGAGACACTTGCCGAGGAAGAGGAGGATCCCGCTCGTGCTCTTGCTGGTGTCGATGTCGCCGGCGTGGTCGCTGTCGCTGTACCCGACGAAGTGTGCCGCCCCAGGATACCTAGGGTAGTGGAGGCCGTGGTCGAGGGTCCCTGCTATGTAGCAGACGATCCTCTTCACTGCCTGCTGGTGTTCCGACGTTGGTCGCTCCATGAACCGACTGACATAGCCGACGGAGAATGCCAAGTCCGGCCGTGTGTGAGTGAGGTAGCGAAGGCTTCCCACAAGGCGTCGGTACTGCGTAGCATCCACTTCCTCCGTCGTGCTGTCGCGGCTCAGTTTCAGCCTCTCCTCCATCGGAGTGAGAGCTGGATGGCAGTCGGTGAGCCCAGCTAGCTCAACGATGCGCTTGGCGTAGGCGGACTGTCGAAGCGCGATCCCGGAGTGGTCCTGGTGCACCTCAATCCCTAGATAGAAGGAGAGGAGCCCCAGGTATACCAGCATGAAACTGCCACCATCTCCCATATCTCATAGTGTTAATTATGTTTGGAAAGTACATCACGTAATCAGATCCATGTAAACACATTACGTTACCCTTTTGTCGTCTGAGCCCTTCGTGCCTACATTATCCTCTGCCTCCTCTCATCCCCTTCCACCTGTACTCGCTATCTGCCTGGACAGATCAAGCCTCCGTCAATAGTGATGACACCGATGGTGGAAGCGCTGGTTCACTCCTACCAGTTTGTTGGCTGGCAACGCGAGGAAGCCGGTCGGAAGCTGGTGGTGGAATGCGCAGGGCAGGGCATGTCGTTCATAGAAGCTGACACAAACATGGTCGTTGACAAGCTCGACAACATGAGTTGCTCATCTGGCAGCTAGAAAACAAGGGGTTTACTCTTCTAGTTCATTATATCATGTGATCAACTTCAGAGGGGTACAACCATTGTTTTTGCCAGCTATGTGGAAACTGGTTATGCCCCCAAAGATCCATGTGTTTTCTCTAGCTGTTTTCTGAAAACAAATTGATGACCAGGGATAACCAGAGGAAAAGAAACATTATCAAGCCCTTAGATTGTGTGTTCTGTACTGAAAATGAGACAAATTACCATTTGTTCTTTGATTGTACAATAGCTAGAAATGTGTGGTCCTTTGTTAGCCATCACTTCCAGATCCACGTAGGCACAAACTTTGAGTCTGTTGCTCCGTTCTGGGTCTCTAATAAGAAAAACTCTGCTCTGAATACTATTAGCTTTGCTGTCCTAGGGTGTTTGTGGAAATATAGGAAGTCTATGGTTTTTAACAACACCATTTGGACCTCTATTACCCAGGTGTGGAGTCTGATCCTCAGAATGCTCAAATTCTGGGTGATGCTGACTCCGAATACTGGCAAGCCCGGGATGGAGGCACTCTTGAGTGCTCTGACAAAACTTCTCCAACACCCCCTGATGATCTTGAGTGCTGAAGCTGAAGGCCACAAGATATGAAGTTGATGCTTGCTGGAGTAACCTCAGAATCTTAGAAGAAAAAGGATGCTTCCACTCTCCTGCCAAGAAGCGAGAGTAACGCCCGGATAATTAAGCTGCAATAATCCCATGCTAATGATGCCATGCCATCATTTTTACTGTTGCTAAATCCCACGTTGTTTCAAACCAATTCAAATTCAAATTTAAATAAAGTCAAAATTTAAAGTTTTCAAATATCAAATATAAAATGCTCATTATGTGACAAATAATTCATAGGTGATATGGGTGAAGGAACCAACTTTTTATAAAGTATTTAAATGCACTAAAATAAATAAAATAGGGGCTAAACAATATTTAAAACACTTTTCTAAATTATAAAATTTCCGAAGCTTTTCAAATGCCCCCAAAACTTTTTGTGGAAGTACTAAATACTGCCTAGTTTTATTCTGGCCAATAACACTTTTTGCAGAAGTCATTTGGTGCTCCAGTTAAAAGTTAAAAACAGTGATAAAATAATAAAATGGAAAATATAAAAGAAAAGAGAAAATCCCCACTGTTGGAGTCGGCCGCAAGTGCACAGTGCAGCCCACCCCAACACCCCCTGTTTCTCCTTTCTACTTCTTACAGGGGCGTGCTGGCCGCGCTCCCGACGTCTGTGGCCGTGGATGGCCACGTGTCAGCCATCCGCCGCATCCTCGGTGTCTGCTAGGTCGGCATCGACCCCTCTGCGAAACCCTAGCTCCCCAATTCCCCCTCGTCTCGATCTCTCCCCCTCGCTCGAGGCCGAACTACACGTCACCATGGATCCGTCGATCCTGCGGCCACCGTGCTCCCCGGCGCTTGGGAGGATGTCCATGAGCTTCACCGCCGTCGTCTCCTTCGCCTACGTGCATCAAATCGAGCAGGGAGGCCCAGTACGCTAGTCACCGCATCGTCTTCCTCACCTTTGGCCCTCGCACTGCATCACCGTCGTCCCGCATTCCGGTGCCTCCCCGACCCTCTCCCGACCTAGCCCCTGGTTCTATGGTGAGGCACTCGTCCGTTCTCCCCATTTCCCCCAACGATTCCGCATCGTCCAGCGCCATCATAGCCACGGCCCGGGCTTCCTGGAGCTCGCCCCCCCTCGTGCCTGTCTGCTTCACGCATGCCCTGGCCACGCCCTGCCCCACGCCGCCCGCTGTCGCCCTCGCCCTGTCCGCGTCCTCCTGTTGCGGCTCAACCCCACTCGCCTCACGCCGCCCCTGCCCCTGCACGCCCCGGCGCAGCTCGTCGCACCCTCGCGCGGCCCGTGCCGCTTCCCACGCCCGCGCACGAGTAGCCCGCGGCCATTACCCCTGCCCGCACGCGCCCCATCGTGTCCGACCACGCCATCTCTACCCGCGCCTGCTCCGCGCTGTCGCTGCAGCTCTGCTGCTTTGCTGCCTGCCAGTTGCGGCTCCAGCCGACGCTGGTAGCTCACTCCCGCTCCGCCCTCATCGTTCTGTCATCGCCGGCGAGCACGCACGCGCCCGTGCGAGCGCCTAAATCGGCCCCTGGGTCACCGCCATGTGGGCCCAGGGTGTGGGTTGCTTAGTTTAGGTGTTAATCACCGTTTAGTTAAGTTAAACAGGTACTCGCGAATGGGCCCCGTTGTTGAAATAAGTGGCTAAAACAATTCTATTAAAAGTTGTGTTTATGACACCTCGGCCCCACTACCTAGGTTTGACCAGTCAATAGTGGACTAGTCAACTGATGACTAGACTAGTTGACTGGGTCAACCCAGCCCCCTGGCCCCACATATCATTGACTGTGGCTAGCCCCTGCTGAGTACAAAAGGTATATTATGTTTTTATTTCGTTTTAATAATAAATCAAGTAATTTCAGAAAATACAATAAACTTTAAAAATTAATGGAAAATAATCTGTAACTCCAATGGAAAAAATTTATATATGAAAGTTGTTTAGAAAAACGTGATGATTTCGAATACGCCATCCGTTCATCTGTCGCGTGCTCCTAGCAAAGCAAACATGGAACCGTCCCCTTCCGTTTCATCTGTCCAAAAAATGCAATCTTCGGGAAACATTCCCGGATGTTTTTCCCCTTCGTCGGTATCGTGTAGTACTACGTTAGTTCACCCTACCGCTGCATGTTGTCATGTCTTGCATCTCTGTTACACATGTGTGCTTTATATTTACTGTTTCTTCCTCCTCTTCTCTCCCATAGACCCCGAGACCACTGCTGATGCCACTCTGATTGTCTACATCACCGACGACCCTTCTTCCTTTTTAGCAGAGCTTCCAGGCAAGCGAACCCCCCTGATCATCCCGATATCGTCCATTCCATTCTCTCTCATGCTTGCATTAGATTTTTCTACTATAATTGATTGCTCCTATTGAAGGAAATATGCCCTAGAGTCAATAATAAAGTTATTATTTATTTCCTTATATCATGATAAATGTTTATTATTCATGCTAGAATTGTATTAACCGGAAACTTAGTATATGTGTGCATACATAGACAAAACATATTGTCCCTAGTATGCCTCTACTTGACTAGCTCATCAATCAAAGATGGTTATATTTCCTAACCGTAGACATGTTTTGTCATTTGATGAACGAGATCACATCACTAGGAGAATGATATGATCATGTCAGTTTCATTGCTACTGCTTTCTTCATGACTTATACAAGTTCCTTAGACTATGAGATTATGCAACTCCCGAATACCGGAGGAACACTTTGTGTGCTACCAAACGTCACAACGTAAATGGGTGATTATAAAGGTGCTCTACAGGTGTCTCCGAAGGTGCTTATTGGGTTGGTATAGATCGAGATTAGGATTTGTCACTCCGTGTTTCGGGGAGGTATCTCTGGGCCCTCTCGGTAATACTCATCACTATAAGCCTTGCAAGCATTGTGACTAATGAGTTAGTTGTGGGATGAAGTTTTATGGAATGAGTAAAGAGACTTGCCGGTAACGAGATTGAACTAGGTATGATGATACCGACAATCGAATCTCGGGCAAGTAACACACCGATGACAAAAAGAACAACGTATGTTGTTATGCGGTTTGACAGATAAAGATCTTTGTATAATATGTAGAAACCAATATGAGCATCCAGGTTCCACTATTGGTTATTGACCAGAGACGTGTCTTGGTCATGTCTACATAGTTCTCGAACCCGTAGGGTCCGCACGCTTAACGTTCGATGACGATTGGTATTATGAGTTTATGTGATTTGATGTACCAAAGGATGTTTGGAGTCTCGGATAAGATCACAGACATGACGAGGAGTCTCGAAATGGTCAAGACATAAAGATTGATATATTGGACGACTATATTCGGACACTGGAAGTGTTCCGAAGAAGTTTCAGATTAAACCAGAGTGCCGGAGGGTTATCGGAACCCCCGGGGGAACTAATGGGCCTCGATGGACCTTAGTGGAGAGAGAGAAGGGCGGCCAGGGCAGGCCGCGCGCCTCCTCCCCTTTGAGTCCGAATTGGGCTAGAAAGGGGCCGGGGGGGGGGGGGGGGGGGGGGCCCCCTTTCCTTCTCCCTCTCCCTCTCCTTCCTTCCCCCTCTCCCCCTTTTGGTGGAAACCTAATAGGACTTGGAGTCCTAGTAGGATTCCCCTCTTGGGGGCGCGCCAAGGAGGGCCGGACGGCCTCCCCTCTCCTCCTTTATATACGAGGGAGGGGGCACTCCATAGCCACACAAGTTGATCTTTTAGCTGTGTGCGGTGCCCCCTCCACAGTTACACACCTCGGTCATATGTCGTAGTGCTTAGGCAAAGCCCTGCGCCGGTAACTTCATCATCACTGTCACCACGCCGTCGTGCTGACGGAACTCTCTCTCGACCTCAGCTGGATCTAGAGTTCGAGGGACGTCACTGAGCTGAACGTGTGCAGATCGCGGAGGTACCGTGCGTTAGGTACTTGATCGGTTGGATCGCGAAGACGTTCGACTACATCAACCGCGTTACTTAAAGCTTCTGCTTTCGGTCTACGAGGGTACGTGGACACACTCTCCCCCTCGCTGCTACGCATCACCTAGATATATCTTGCATGATTGTAGGAATTTTTTTGAAATTATTGCGTTCCCCAACAGTGGTATCAAAGCCAGGTCTATGCGTAGATGTTATATGCATGAGTAGAACACAAAGAGTTGTGGGCGATAATATTCATACTGCTTACCAGCATGTCATACTTTGATTCAACGGTATTGTTGGATGAAGCGGCCCGGACAGACATTAGATAACCGCGTTCATGAGACTGGTTCTACTGACGTGCTTATGCACATAGGTGGCTGGCGGGTGTCTGTTTCTCCAACTGAAGTTGAATCGAGTGTGGCTACGCTCGGTCCTTGTTGAAGGTTAAAACAACACACTTGACGAAAAATCGTTGTGGTTTTGATGCGTAGGTGAGAACGGTTCTTGCTAGAAGCCCGTAGCAGCCACGTAAAACTTGCAACAACAAAGTAGAGGACGTCTAACTTGTTTTTGCAGGGCTTGTTGTGATGTGATATGGTCAAGGCATAATGTGATATAAATTGTTGTATGAGATGATCATGTTTTGTAACAAAGTTATCGGCAACTGGCAGGAGCCATATGGTTGTCGCTTTATTGTATGCAATGCAATCCCCATGTAATTGTTTTACTTTATCACTAAGTGGTAGCGATAGTCGTAGTAACAATAGTTGGAGAGACGACAATGATGCTACGATGGAGATCAAGGTGTCACGCTGGTGACGATGGAGATCATGATGATGCTTCAGTGATGGAGATCATGAGCACAAGATGGTGATGGCCATATCATGTCATATATTTTGATTGCATGTGATGTTTATCTTTTATGCATCTTAGTTTTCTTAGTACGGCGGTAGCATTATAAGATGATCCCTTACTAAATTTCAAGGTATAAGTGTTCTCCTTGAGTATGCACCGTTGCTATAGTTTGTCGTGCCGAGACAGCACGTGATGATCGGGTGTGATAAGCTCTACGTTCACATACAACGGGTGCAAGCCAGTTTTTACACACGCAGAATACTCGGGTTAAACTTGACGAGCCTAGCATGCAGATATGGCTTCGGAACACTGAGACCGAAAGGTCAAACGTGAATCATATAGTAGATATGATCAACATAGTGACGTTCACCATTGAAAACTACTCCATCTCACGTGATGATCGGACATGGTTTAGTTGATTTGGATCACATGATCATTTAGATGACTAGAGGGATGTCTATCTAAGTGGGAGTTCTTAAGTAATATGATTAATTGAACTTCAATTTATCATGAACTTAGTCATGATAGTTATTTTGCATGTCTATGTTATTGTAGATCAACGGCCCGTGCTACCGTTCCTTTGAATTTTAATGCGTTCCTAGAGAAAGCTAAGTTGAAATATGATGGCAACAACTGCATGGACTGGGTCCGTAACTTGAGGATTATCCTCATTGTTGCACAGAAGAATTACATCCTGGAAGCAACGTTAGGTGTACCACCCGCGCCAGCAACTGCAGACATTGTGAATGCTTGGCAGACGCGTGTTGATGACTACTCGATAGTTCAGTGTGCCATGCTTTACGGCTTAGAATCGGGACTTCAAAGATGTTTTGAACGACACGAAGCATATGAGATGTTCCAAGAGTTGAAGTTAATATTTCAAGCAAATGCCCGAGTTGAGAGATATGAAGTCTCCAACAAGTTCTATAGCTGCAAAATGGAGGAGAATAGTTCTGTCAGTGAACACATACTCAAAATGTCTAGGTACCACAACCACTTGACTCAATTGGAAGTTGATCTTCCTGTTGATAGTGTCATTGACAGAGTTCTTCAATCACTACCACGAAGCTATAAAGGCTTTGTGATGAACTATAATATGCAAGGGATGAACAAGACTATTCCTGAGCTCTTCGCGATGCTAAAGGCTGCAGAAGTAGAAATCAAGAAGGAGCATCAAGTTTTGATGGTCAACAAGACCACTAGTTTCAAGAAAAAGGGAAAAGGGAAGAAGGGGAACTTCAAGAAGAATGGCAAAAAGGTTGCTGCTCAAGAGAAGAAATCTAAGTCTGGACCTAAGCCTGGAACTAAGTGCTTCTACTACAAAGAGACTGGTCACTGGAAGCTGAACTGCCTCAAGTATTTGGCGGATAAGAAGGATGGCAAAGTGAAAGGTATATTTGATATACATGTTATTGATGTGTACCTTACTAATGCTCGTAGTAGCGCCTGGGTATTTGATACTGGTTCTGTTGCTCATATTTGCAACTCAAAACAGGGGCTACGGATTAAACAAAGATTGGCTAAGGACGAGGTGACGATGCACGCGGGAAATGGTTTCAAGTTCGATGTGATCGCCGTCGGCACACTACCTCTACACCTACCATTAGGATTAGTTTTAGACCTGAATAATTGTTATTTGGTGCGAGCGTTGAGCATAACATTATATCTGGATCTTGTTTAATGTGATACGGTTATTCATTTAAATTAGAGAATAATGATTGTTCTATTTATATGAGTAATATCTTTTATGGTCATGCACCCTTGATGAGTGGTCTATTTTTGTTGAATATCGATAGTGATGATACACATATTCATAATATTGAATCTAAAAGATGCAAAGTTGGTAATGATAGTGCAATTTATTTGTGGCACTACCGTTTGGGTCATATCGGTGTAAAGCGCATGAAGAAACTCCATGCTGATGGACTTTTGGAATCACTTGATTATGAATCACTTGGTGTTTGCGAACCGTGCCTCATGGGCAAGATGACTAAAACTCCATTCTCCGGAACAATGGAATGAGCTACTGACTTGTTGGAAATAATACATACCGATGTATGCGGTCCAATGAGTATTGAGGCTCGTGGTGGGTATCGTTATTTTCTTACCTTGACAGATGATTTGAGCAGATATGGTTATATCTACTTAATGAAACATAAGTCTGAAACATTTGAAAAGTTCAAAAAATTTCAGAGTGAAGTGGAAAATCATTGTAACATGAAAATAAAGTTTCTACGATTTGATCGTGGAGGAGAATATTTGAGTTACGAGTTTGGTCTTCATTTGAAACAACATGGGATAGTTTCACAATTAACGCCACCTGGAACACCACAACGAAATGGTGTGTCCGAACGTCGTAATCGTACTTTATTAGATATGGTGCGATCTATGATGTCTCTTACTGATTTACCGCTATCATTTTGGGGTTATGCTTTAGAGACGGCTGCATTCACTTTAAATAGGGCACCATCAAAATCCGTTGAGACGATGCCTTATGAACTGTGGTTTGGCAAGAAACCAAAGTTGTCGTTTCTTAAAGTTTGGGGCTGTGATGCTTATGCGAAAAAGCTTCAACCTGATAAGCTCGAACCCAAATCGGAGAAGTGTGTCTTCATAGGATACCCAAAGGAAACTATTGGGTACACCATCTATCACAGATCTGAAGGCAAAATCATTGTTGCTAAGAATGGATCCTTTCTAGAGAAGGAGTTTCTCTCGAAAGAAGTGAGTGGGAGGAAAGTAGAACTTGATGAGGTAGTTGTACCTTCTCCCTTATTGGAAAGTAGTTCATCACAGAAATCTGTTCCCGTGATTCCTACACCAATTATTGAGGAAGCTAATGATGATGATCATGAAGCTTCAGATCAAGTTACTACCGAACCTCGTAGGTCTTCCAGAGTAAGATCCGCACCAGAGTGGTACGATAATCCTGTTCTGGAAGTCATGTTACTACACCATGATGAACCTACGAACTATGAGGAAGCGATGATGAGCCTAGATTCCGCGAAATGGCTTGAGGCCATGAAATCTGAGACGGGGTCCATGTATGAGAACAAAGTGTGGACTTTGGTGGACTTGCCCGATGATCGGCAAGCCATAGAAAATAAATAAATCTTTAAGAAGAAGACTGATGTAGACGGTCACGTTACTGTTTACAAAGCTCGACTTTCTACGAAAGGTTTTCGACAAGTTCAAGGAGTTGACTATGATGGGACATTCTCACCCGTAGCGATTCTTAAGTCTGTCTGAATCATGTTAGCCATTGCCGCATTTTATGATTATGAAATTTGGTAAATGAATGTCAAAACTGCATTCCTGAATGGATTTCTGGAAGAAGAGTTGTATATGATGCGACCAGAAGGTTTTGTCGATCCAAAGGGTGCTTGACAACCCACAAGTATAGGGGATTGCAACAATTTTCGAGGGTAGAGTATTCAACCCAAATTTATTGATTCGACACAAGGGAAGCCAAAGAATATTCTTAAGTATTAGAAGTTGAGTTGTCAATTCAACCACACCTGGATAACTTAGTATCTGCAGCAAAGTATTTAGTAGCAAAATAGTATGGAAGTAACGGTAACAGTAGCAAAAGTAAAGATAGCAGTTTTGTAGCAATTGTAACAGTAGCAACGATAAAGTAAATAAGCAAAGCACAATATGTGAAAAGCTCGTAGGCATTGGATCAGTGATGGATCAACTAGCGAGCAATAATAATAAATCTCAGATGACAACACTTTCTCAAAACAATCATAATATGATATAACAAGATGGTATCCCGCTAGCCCTTTCTGAGACCGCAAATCATAAATGCAGAGCACCTTTAAAGATCAAGGACTGACTAAACATTGTAATTCATGGTAAAAGAGATCCAGTCAAGTCATACCCAATATAAACTAATAGTAATGCATGCAAATGACAGCGGTGCTCTCCATCGGGTGCTTTTTAATAAGAGGGTGATGACTCAACATAAAAGTAAATAGATAGGCCCTTCGCAGAGGGAAGCAGGGATTTGTAGAGGTGCCAAAGCTCGATTTAAAATAGAGATGAATAACATTTTGAGCGGTATACTTTCACTGTCAATATAACAACTATGAGATCTCAATATCTTCCATGCTACACTAATTATAGGCGGTTACCAAACAGAATGGTAAAGTTTATACTCCCCCACAACCAACAAGCATCAATCCACGGCTTGCCCAAAACAATGGGTGCCTCCAACTAGCAACAATCCTGGGGGAGTTTTGTTTAATTATTTTGATTTGATTTGATCTTTTGATCATGGGACTGGGCATCCTGGTTACCAGCCATTTTCTGTGAATGAGGAGCGGAGTCCACTCTGAGTGAGTCCTGTATTAGGGGGTCCTCGGACAGCCGGACTATATACTTTGGCCGAAATGTTGGACTATGAAGATACAAGATTAAAGACTTCGTCCCGTGTCCGGGTGGGACTCTCCTTTGCGTGGATGGCAAGCTTGGAAATTCGGATATGTAGATCTCCTCTGCAACCGACTCTGTGTAACCCTAGCCCCCTCCGGTGTCTATATAAACTGGAGGGTTTAGTCCGTAGGACAAGAACAATCATAATCATATGCTAGCTTCTAGGGTTTAGCCTCTACGATCTCGTGGTAGATCAACTCTTGTAATACTCATATCATCAAGATCAATCAAGCAGGAAGTAGGGTATTACCTCCATCGAGAGGGCCCGAACCTGGGTAAACATTGTGTCCCCCATCTCCTGTTACCATTAGCCTTAGACACACAGTTCGGGACCCCCTACCTGAGATCCGACGGTTTTGACACCGACATTGGTGCTTTCATTGAGAGTTCCACTGTGCCGTCACGATAAGGCTTGATGGCTCCTTCAAACATCTGCAACGATGTGATCCAGGGTGAGGTTTTTCTCCCGGACAGATCTTCGTATTCGGCGGCTTCGTATTGCGGGCCAACTCGCTTGGCCATCTAGAGCAGATCGATAGCTACGCCCCTGGCCATCAGGTCAGGTTTGGAAGCTTAAATTATACTGCCGACATCCGCGGAGACTTGATTTTCGACGGATTCGAGCCCACGTCAGGTGCGTCGAATAGTCACGACGAGAATGACTTAGATCTGCCATCGGAAGGTGTTCGGAAGATCACACCTACGGCTGCCCGACCCTTAATCCGGAACAGATTGTGCCATCCGAGGACGGGTGGATCGACCCCGCCACAGAGGCCATGCACTCAGCGGCGTTAGAGCCGAACATAGACTTCACCTCCAAAGAGGTCTGTGTCATCGGACCCTCGGACTCGTCTCCGACTATAGGCTCCAAACCGCGCACGTCCGTGCCTATCAAATCCAATTGGGCACCGATCATGGAGTTTACCTCCGCGGATATTTTTCAGCACTCGCCCATAGGCGACGTGCTAAATTCATTGAGATTTCTCTCCTTGTCAGGAGACTATTGGCCGAACTATGTCCGACCTGAGTGGGAAGCGGACGACGAAGAAATTCGTTCCCCACCCACCACCCACTTAATAGCCATTGTCGATGACTTAACCGACATGTTTGACTTCGACCCCGAAGACATCGATGGTAAGGACGACGATGCTGGAGAGGAACAGGAACCACCGCCCATGGGGCGTTGGACAGCCACCTCATCATATGAT
>NC_057798.1:517291227-517298812 GCF_018294505.1 Triticum aestivum | reverse complement strand
TTCAGTTAGCAGCAGTAGCGAAGGAATCGCTCGATCGGGTTCAGTTAACAGCCATTAATCGACCGCTCGTGTTCAGTAACGCGTAGCCTGCCATACAATCGCTCGGGTTCAGTTAGAGCCCAATGCCTCGCTCGGGTTCAGTTAGAGCCAACGCCTCGCACGTGTACGAGAGAAACGCGCATCGCTCGGCCCCCGACCTCCCACCGTAACCGGGAACTCCCCGAAATCTTCCTCCCCCTCGCTTCTACCATGGTTTTTTCCGTCATGGACGGCCCAAAGAATGTCATGCAGCTGCGTCTCCAGCCCGCCCAGGATGAAAAGCCCATTTTCTGTCATGATTTTTTGTCATTGTAGGAGCCCGCCGCATCTATGATGATATCGGGTTTTGTCACAATTATCGTCATAGAAGTGTCATATGTATGACAGAAAAAAATTTCGTTCGGCCCAAAATGTCACGGAAATGTCTTTTTTTGTAGTGTATCTAGGAGGGGTTGTGGAGTCAAGTTGGCACTTGGTAGGCATTGGTGTAGTAGCCGGCTTGACGTCACTTAGCATGAATCTTTTAAGCATGTCTTGAGTGTATTTGGCTTGATTGATGAAGGTTCCTTCTCTTATTTGTTTGATATCAAAACCAAGAAAGAACTTCAACTCTCCCATTGAAGACATCTTGAACTTGGAGGTCATGAGAGCGGCAAATTCCTCATTGAAAGCTTTGTTAGGGGAACCAAAGATAATATCATCAACATATAGTTGGCATACAAACAACTCCCCTTTGACCTTCTTAGTAAAAAGAGTGGGATCGATTTGTCCTACTTCAAATCCATGATCTTGTAGCAACTCGGTAAGGTGGTCATACCACGCACGTGGGGCTTGTTTAAGGCCATAGAGTGCCTTATCGAGTTGATACACATGATCCGGGAAGTAGGGGTCCTCGAACCTGGGGGGTTGCTTGACATAGACCAACTCATTAATAGGACCATTAAGAAAAGCACTTTTCACATCCATTTGTTGCAACTTAAAGCTGTGATGGGAAGCATAAGCAATCAACAAACGAATGGATTCAAGACGAGCAATGGGAGCAAAGGTTTCACCGTAGTCGATACCCTCGACTTGGGAGTAGCCTTGTGCTACCAATCTTGCCTTGTTGCGAATGATGTTCCCATGAGCATCTTGCTTGTTCTTGAAGATCCACTTGGTTCCAATGACGTTGTGGTTCCCCGATGGTCTTGGCACCAATATCCACACCTTGTTGTACTCGAAGTTGTTGAGTTCTTCATGCATGGCGTTTATCCAATCCGAGTCTTCGAGCGCCTCATAGACCTTTTGGGGTTGAACACAAGAGACAAACACGTGATGTTCACAATAGTTTGCTAATTGTCTATGAGTGCTTAGCCCCTTTCTTAGGCTTCCAACCACGTTTTCCATTAGATGGCCTTGGGTGGTGAGCTTGGAAGCAATCTTCGCGGCACGCCGCTCTAATTCCTCCTCGGGTGTGGAAGGAGGAGGGTTAACTTGATCATCTTGAGCGCCGTCTTGAGCTTGTTCTTGATCTTGAGCTTGCTCATGATCTTGAACTTGCTCGAGGGGGATAACTTGACCTTGGGCATCATTTAGAGGTTCACCATCATCTTGAGGTTGATCTTGCCCTTGGTCTTGTTCACAAGGATGAGGGCCTTCACTTTGTTCTTCGGAAGCGTGTGGGTCTTGGGGAGGTGATGGCTCCACTTGAGTGGAGCATTGTCCTTCTCCTTCGGCCACAAGGGGTTCCTCAATGGGTAGGATTTGACCAATACCCATTGGAATTTCATCACCTACATCACAAGTACCACTTTGCTCCACTTGGGAGCCGTTATTTTCGTCAAACTCCATGTTACACGTCTCCTCAATGAGTCCGGTGGACTTGTTGAGAACACGGTAAGCATGAGAGTTTGTAGCATAACCAACAAATATGCCCTCATGAGCTCTAGCCTCAAATTTAGACAAACGAACACCTTTCTTGAGAATGAAACACTTACAATCGAACACCGGGAAGTACTTGAGGTTGGGCTTGTTGCCGGTGAGTATCTCATAAGGAGTCTTGTTCAAGCCTTTGCGAAGATAGAGCCGATTGGATGCATGACATGCGGTGTTGATGGCTTCCGCCCAAAAGTTGTATGGAGACTTGAACTCCGCCATCATGATCCTAGCCGCATCCATCAACGTCCGGTTCTTCCTCTCTGCAACACCATTTTGTTGAGGGGTGTATGGAGCAGCAGATTGGTGCTTGATCCCCTCATCACTAAGAAACTCATCCAAGGTGTAGTTCTTGAACTCGGTGCCGTTCTCACTTCTAATTGTCAAGATCTTTGCATTATGTTGACGTTGAGCTTCATTTGCAAAGTTGATGACGGTTTGTTGAGTCTCACTCTTCCTCTTGAAGAAGTATACCCAAGTGTATCTTGAATAATCATCCACAATTACCAAGCAATACTTTCTACCTCCAAGACTATCAAAAGATGGAGGCCCAAAGAGATCCATGTGAAGGAGCTCCAAGGGTCTCTTCGAGTAGATGATGGTTGAGGGAGGGTGAGCCTTCTCATGAAGCTTTTCTTCAATACAAGCACTGCAAGCACGATCTTTGGCAAAACTAACATTTGTTACTCCACGAACATGGTCCCCATTGAGAAGACTTTGCAAAGATCTCATATTGACATGGGCTAAACGGTGATGCCATAGCCATCCCACGTCAACTTTAGCCATTAGGCATGTAGCGGTCTTAGTGGGTCACTCCGAAAAGTTAATCACATAGAGACCGTTCTCGACATGCCCAACAAAGGCTACTTTAAGAGTCTTTCTCCACAAGAGGGCCATGGTATCAATGTCAAAGAAAGTAGCAAA
This sequence comes from Triticum aestivum, assembly GCF_018294505.1. Lineage (NCBI taxonomy): Eukaryota > Viridiplantae > Streptophyta > Magnoliopsida > Poales > Poaceae > Triticum > Triticum aestivum. The sequence goes on along the minus strand of NC_057798.1, from coordinate 517,295,935 downwards.
ACCCATGAGTGCAAGTTGACGAACGGAAAGCAAATTGTATGCAAGGGACTCAATAAGCATGACTTTCTCAACCGTTAGATCATGAGAAATGACAACCTTGCCGAGACCCAATACCTTAGAATGTGATGCATGACCCCACTCGACATTGGTGGGCATAGATGGAATCTTTTGCACGTCCACCACCAAGTCCTTGCTCCCGGTCATATGATTTGTTGCTCCACTATCGAGCAACCATGATCCCCCACCGGAAGCAAACACCTACAAGAGATCAATGCTTGGTTTTAGGTACCCATTTAGTAATGGGTACTTTGATGTTAGTAACAAGGGTCTTGGGAACCCAAATAGACCATTCAATGTACTCATAAGGAGAACCGACAAATTTAGCATAAACATGTCCATCACTAGCACGGCACAACACATATGACGGGTTAAAGTCGCCGACTTTGTTTGAGGAAATGCTTTTGCCCTTTGTGACATCAACTCCCTTCACTTTTTTCTTCTTCTCCTTGGGAGCACCCTCTCCCTCTTTCACAAAAGTTTGCTTGAGAGGAGGAGGACATTTGGTCTTATTGTTCTTCTTGTTCTTTCTCTTGGACTTGGGTGCAAACCCAATTCCTTCCTTGGCCACAACTTCCTTTTGATTGCTCAAAAGGTCGTTAAGGTTCTTCTCACCTTAAATGCATGCCAGAAGGCCTTTCTCAAGTTGATCCTTTAACTTGGCATTCTCCTCCACAAGATGCACATGCTCACAACACGGGTTAGTAGCACATGCATTATCAATTAATACCATATGAGGAAAGGTGGCCTTTTCCTTGATTAGATTAACTTGGAGTTGAGCATGAGACTCCTTGAGGTTAGCGTGAGCACCCTTCAAGACCTTGTGGGCCTTGTCAAGTTTCTCAAACTCCTCTTTGAGTCTAGCATGATCAACCCCAAGTTTAGCCTTCTCGGAAGTTAGCACACGAGACACGACAAGAGCATGATCAAGATCTTTCTTTAACTTAGCATGGTCATAATTGTGTGACTCCTCAAGAGTCAAACGATGCACACGCTCTTCCTCAAGAGCATTAGAGAGATCCGATATCTCATCGGCATAGTCACGACTATGACCTTCCATCTTAGAGATGGTTTCTTCATGAGCCTCGATCATGCCATTGGCCTCACCAAGTTGTTCCAAGAGAGCAACAAAGTGCTTCTTGGACTTACCCTTGAGCTTACTCATAAAAGACTCAAATTCATTCACTTCCTCATTAGACTCAACATGTTCATCAATGCAATCCTCCAAGGAGGGATTAGTAATGATGGTGGTTGTGATGTTGGGGGTTACCTTGTTTGAAGCTTTAGCCATGAGGCACTTGGCGGTGATGTTTTCGTTGGGTGAATCAAAGAGAGACACCGGGGGAGTAGTAGCAATGGCAACGGATGCCATGGCCATTGCCTCTCCACTTTCATCATCATCGTCATCCTCTTGGTATTCTTCTTGAACCACCAACCCACGAGTTGGAGTCTTCTTGGAGAAGTTGTTCTTGTTGGGGAAGGACTTGGCTTTGTCTTTTCGGATGAATTTGCCACCATTGTCTTCCCGCTTCTCGTAAGGGCAATCCGCAACGAAATGGCTCACATTGCTACAGTTGAAGCAAGTTCTAACTCGTTGCTTGCCCTTGACGCCACTTGAGTTGTTCTTGTTGAAGTTGGGTCTTGAATTCTTCTTGCTCCAAAATTGTCTTGAAGCAAGGGCCATGTGCTCATGATAATCATACTTGGTGTCTTCGGGATTACTCTCCTCATCTTCCACTTCTTACTCTTCTTCCATGATAACCTTGGCCTTCAAAGCAAGGTTGGGCTTCTTTGCCCTTTGAGAGCGGAGCACCGCATTGTCGGCGGTCTTGTCCAAGATGCTCATTGCAACGAACTCATCCAACACTTCACTTGAGGTCATGGAGTGGAAGTCTGGTCTTTGACGAAAGACGGAGGACATGGCCTTGTTGTAGGGCATCATGGCCTTGAGGAACTTGCGCTTGATCCAATTGTCATCCGTGTCCTTGCTTCCATGATCTCGGAGTGAGACCGCGAGTTTGGTCACTCTTCGAAAGAGCTCACGAGGTTCTTCATCTTCTTTCATTGCAAACTCATCGGCTTCATCTTGCACCACTTCATAGTTGGAGTGTTGAATGCTAGCACTCCCTCGATAGAGAGACTCAACACATTTCCATGCTTCTTTAGCCATGGCATGAGGTCGAAGATGAGGGAGATCTTCGGGAAGGATTGCATCTTGGATGATGAAGAGAGAACTCTCATTGAATTGATTGTCCACGGCTTCTCGAGGGGTGAAGTTGCTTGGGTCATGAGGATAGAAACCTTCTTCAATGATTCTCCAAAGGTTAGTGTTCACATGTTTTAAATGACGCTTGAAGCGATAAACCCAAGAATCAAAATCTTCATGTTTCTCATATTTAGGAGGAGGACCGGCATGATTCAAATGAGTGGAAGGGATCGGCCCTCCATAAATTGGGGGTTCCACATGGGCAAAGATGCCAGTGCCATTTCTACCACTAGTAGAAGGACTCTTTTCAATGTTAGCTTCCTCCTTGTCGGAGGTAGCATCCGTCACCTTGTTAGTGGGATCACCCACTTTCATCGGCGAGGTAGATTGTTTAAGTCCTTCTAGGAATTCAGTAAACATGCTTTTAACCTCGGCCGTCATCGAGGTTTTCAATGTGTCTAAAGCCACATTGAATTCCTCACGTGAGACCGAGGTTCCCCCTTTGGCTGAAGACGAGATGGGATTCACACCGGAGTGCTCCTCCGCACCGTCGTTGTTGTCAACCATACTCTTTGGACGGCAAAGTCCTTAATAAAGAGACGAGGCTCTGATACCAATTGAAAGGATCGATATGGTTGACTAGAGGGGGGGGGTTGAATAGGCAACTAACAATTTTTAAGCTTTTCTTTACCAAATTAAACTTTGCAACAAAATAGGTTGTCTAGATGTGCAACTAAGTGAGCAACCTATATGATGCAATAACAACTAGCACATAATCAAGCAAGGGATACAACACAAGTAGGCTTGCAAAAGTAAAGGCACGAAATAACCAAGAGTGGAGCCGGTTGAGACGAGGATGTGTTACCGAAGTTCCTTCCTTTTAAGGGGAAGTACGTCTCCGTTAGAGCGGTGTGGAGGAACAATGCTCCCCAAGAAGCCACTAGGGCCACCGTATTCTCCTCATGCCCTCACACAATGCAAGATGTCGTGATTCAACTATTGGTGCCCTTGAATGCGGCGACCGAACCCTTACAAACAAGGTTGGGGCAATCTCCCAACAATTGGAGGATCCCAACAACACCACGAAGCTTCACCACAATGGAGTATGGCTTCAAGGTGACCTCAACCGTCTAGGGTGCTCAAACACCCAAGAGTAACAAGATCCGCTAGGGATAAGTGGGAGGAATCGAATATCTTGTGGTGGAAGTGTAGATCGGGCCCTTGTCACCCAATCCCGAGCAAATCAACAAGTTTGATTGGCTAGGGAGAGAGATCGGGCGAAAATGGAGCTTAGAGCAACAATGGAGCTTAGAGGTGGAAGAGGTAGTCAACTAGAGGTAGAAGACGCCCCTTATATAGTCATGGGAAATATCCAACCGTTATCCACATGTTCAGCCCGGGACAAGCAGTACTACCGCTCTAGGGGCGCGGTACTACCGCAAGGTCGCGCGGTACTACCATGGCGGACCATGGTACTTCCGCGATAGCAGCAGAGGCCGGGACTTGCCTGACTAGGGTGCAGTACTACCGCTTGCGCGGTACTACCGCTCCCCCTTGCGGTACTACCGCAAGGCAGGAAAGTCATTGCCTATGAAGAGCGCGAATGAAATAAATTACATCTGTGCCTACTTCCGCTGAAATTAGGTAGTGCAAAAAATCCGATGCGGTACTACCGCGCACGAGGCGTAGTACTACCGTTGAGGCGCGGATGTAAAAAATTACATCCGCTCCTACTACTGTGACGCCGCGGTACTAGGTACGAGGGTCACGGTACTATGACTCATGGGGAGCGGTACTACCGTGGGCTCCCGCAGTACTACCGCGCTGGACGAGTGGTACTACTGTGGGGGCGCGGATGTAAAAAATTACATCAGCCCATACTACCGTACCGGAGCGGCACTAGGCTTGGGAGCCACGGTACTACGGCTCCAGAGGAGCGGTACTACCGTGACCCACAGCGGTACTACCGCTGGTACTTGCGGTACTACCGCAAGTACAGCAGTAGCCGCCAGATTTAGGCACAACTAGGATAACGAAGAGAAGCTCCAAAGTGCAAGGAAAGGTAGGACAAGTGTACATGTTGATTCCACCCAAACCTTTCCGACGCGGACCCCCTCTTAATAGTACGGCTCTCCTACGACTCAAATCCACCAAAGAGAAACGTAGAACAACACCGACTTCAATAGTCTGCGAGGGGCACCGAATCGTCTAGTGATGAAGTATCTGAGAAACTCAAGGCACACGATTAGTCCGCAAAAGCATTGTCATCAATCACCAAAACACCTAAGGGATAAATATGCCCTTACAACTGTTCAACCAGCCCTCCACACCATGGGGTCCTGTTCAACCACCCCTCCACGGGCACCCCTCCATCGTCTACTGTTCATCCAGCCCTCCACACCACGGGGTCCTGTTCATCCAGAGGCAATGCCCGCTCACTGTTCA